>NC_084630.1:17417523-17590023 GCF_033978795.1 Nerophis ophidion | reverse complement strand
GCAGTAGAAAATGGATGGATGGGATGGAATTTTACTATCATCAATGTGGACTGAAGACTCTAAAACTCCTTTGTCCCACACGCCATTATATTAGACTTTACAACTCCTCTCTGTTGCGAGGCGGGGGATCGTTTGCGTCACCGCACCGGGTGCCTCGGGGGGGTGGTTCAAGGAAGGAAATTTAAAATAGTGCAATACTTTTTAACAACATGATTACTACTGCCTAGTTTTTCTTGTTATATTCTTATTTTACTGTTATATTTTTATTCCCATTGTTGCTTTTTATTTTTATTATTGTAATATTTTTCCATTTTTTTTCCATTTATACCCCCTATATTTATTTTTTACTTTTTAAATTGATCTCAACTCTGTACACTGCTGCTGGAATTTTAATTTTCCTGAAGGAACTCTCCTGAAGGACTCAATAAATTACTCTATCTGTCTGAACGAATACTGCTTTTCAGTGTAATGTGCGTTGTGTGATTATGATTATTACTACTCTTTATTATAATTATTTCATGGGCTCAAAATAAGTTTCGCCTTGTCTCTACTCTTTTGATATTCTGAATGGTTTTGTGCATTTTAAACATGATCCTAATCAAGTGTTCTGTATGGTACACGGTAGCAATAAAGGTTATTCAAATAAACACTGACGTCATCACTGTGTGGAACACGGCATCAATAAAGGTTGTTCAAATAAACAAAGTGACGTCATTAAACATGGCCGCCAGCGGTACCACTGTGACCGTGCTAACCCCAAACGGAAGACGACAGACAGTTAAAGTTCTTCCAAACACGCCATTATTGAAGGTAATATTTAAATAAATAGAATGTTTGACGCGTCTTGCACCTTGTTTCTTGGCATCAATGATGTTTCTTAACAAAGCAAACCTGTTTCCTCCCAGTTAGCTTATTTGGCTAACTAGCCAGTGACAGATCACGTGTGTGATGATCTATTTCTTACACATTATTATCACTTTTACTTTCATGTTGCTTCTCTAGGTGCTGGAGGACGTGTGCAAAAAGCATGGATTCGACCCCGACGATCACGGTTTGAAGTAAGTGTTCCTTGTATTAAGGTTTCCATCTTGTATCTTGTAAATAAATAACATTCGTGGTTTTTGCAAGGTACCTAAAGTTGTTTTTGACAGTGATTTACTCGGAATCAGAAATACTTTATTAATACCAGAGGGCAAATACAAATTCTTTGCACAATCCCATTCAAGATCAGACAAACATTACAGGGAGACAGAACAGGATCGCTGACAGGTCTGCCAACCTCTCACTATGTTCTCTGCTCGCTGTACATATCCTACTAAGGAGAGGTGGGTAGTAACGCGCTACATTTACTCCATTACATTTACTTGAGTAACTTTTGGGATAAATTGTACTTCTACGAGTAGTTTTTATGCAACATACTTTTACTTGAGTATATTTATAGAGAAGAAACGCTACTTTTACTTCGTTCCATTTATCTACATTCAGCTCGCTACTCGCTACTTTTTTTTATCGATCTGTTAATGTTTGTTTTGGTTTATGACAGAGCTTCAAAGTAGAATCCACGCATGCCTGCGTTTCACCAATCACATGCAGTCACTGGTGACGTTTGACCAATCAAACAGAGCCAGGTGGTCACATGACCAGACTTAATCCATCTATCCATCCATCTTCTTCCGCTTATCCGAGGTCGGGTCGCGGGGGCAACAGCCCAAGCAGGGAAACCCAGACTTCCCTCTCCCCAGCCACTTCGTCTAGCTCTTCCCGGGGGATTCCGAGGCGTTCCCAGGCCAGCCGAGAGACATAGTCTTCCCAACGTGTCCTGGGTCTTCCCCGTGGCCTCCTACCGGTTGGACGTGCCCTAAACACCTCCCTAGGGAGGCGTTCGGGTGGCATCCTGACCAGATGCCCGAACCACCTCATCTGGCTCCTCTCGATGTGAAGGAGCAGCGGCTTTACTTTGAGTTACTGTAGTTCCTCCCGGATGGCAGAGCTTCTCACCCTATCTCTAAGGGAGAGACCCGCCACACGGCGGAGGAAACTCATTTCGGCCGCTTTTACCCGTGATCTTATCCTTTCGGTCATGACCCAAAGCTCATGACCATAGGTGAGGATGGGAACGTAGATCGACCGGTAAATTGAGAGCTTTGCCTTCCGGCTCAGCTCCTTCTTCCCCACAACGGATCGGTACAACGTCCGCATTACTGAAGACGCCGCACCGATCCGCCTGTCGATCTCACCATCCACTCTTCCCCCACTCGTGTACAAGACTCCTAGGTACTTGAACTCCTCCACTTGGGGCAGGGTCTCCTCCCCAACCCGGAGATGGCATTCCACCCTTTTCCGGGCGAGAACCATGGACTCGTACTTGGAGGTGCTGATTCTCATTCCGGTCGCTTCACACTCGGCTGCGAACTGATCCAGTGAGAGCTGAAGATCCCGGTCAGATGAAGCCATCAGGACCCATCATCTGCAAAAAGCAGAGACCTAATCCTGCGGTCACCAAACCGGAACCCCTCAACGCCTTGACTGCGCCTAGAAATTCTGTCCATGAAAGTTATGAACAGAATCGGTGACAAAGGACAGCCTTGGCGGAGTCCAACCCTCACTGGAAATGTGTTCGACTTACTGCCGGCAATGCGGACCAAGCTCTGGCACTGATCATACAGGGAGCGGACCGCCACAATAAGACAGTCCGATACCCCATACGCTCTGAGCACTCCCCACAGGACTTCCCGAGGGACACGGTCGAATGCCTTCTCCAAGTCCACAAAGCACATGTAGACTGGTTGGGCAAACTCCCATGCACCCTCAAGAACCCTGCGGAGAGTATAGAGCTGGTCCACAGTTCCACGACCAGGACGAAAACCACACTGTTCCTCCTGAATCCGAGGTTCGACTATCCGGCGTAGCTTCCTCTCCAGTACACCTGAATAAACCTTACCGGGGAGGCTGAGGAGTGTGATCCCACGATAGTTGGAACACACCCTCCGGTCCCCCTTCTTAAAGAGAGGAACCACCACCCCGGTCTGCCAATCCAGAGGTACCGCCCCCAATGTCCACGCGATGCTGCAGAGTCTTGTCAACCAAGACAGCCCCAGAGCATCCAGAGCCTTAAGGAACTCTGGGCGGACCTCGTCCACCCCTGGGGCCTTGCCACCGAGGAGCTTTTTAACTACCTCAGCGACCTCAGCCCCAGAAATAGGCGAGTCCACCACAGATTCCCCAGGCACTGCTTCCTCATAGGAAGACGTGTTGGTGGGATTGAGGAGGTCTTCGAAGTATTCCTTCCACCTATCCACAACATCTGCAGTCGAGGTCAGCAGAACACCATCCGCACCATACACGGTGATAGTGCACTGCTTCCCCTTCCTGAGGCGGCGGACGGTGGTCCAGAATCGCTTCGAAGCCGTCCGGAAGTCGTTTTCCATGGCTTCCCCGAACTCCTCCCATGTCCGAGTTTTTGCCTCAGCGACCGCTGAAGCTGCACACCGCTTGGCCTGTCGGTACCTGTCCACTGCCTCCGGAGTCCTATGAGCCAAAAGGACCCGATAGGACTCCTTCTTCAGCTTGACGGCATCCCTCACCGCTGGTGTCCACCAAGGGGTTTTAGGATTGCCGCCCCGACAAGCACCAACTACCTTGCGGCCACAGCTCCGATCAGCCGCCTCGACAATAGAGGTGCGGAACATGGTCCCCTCGGACTCAATGTCCAGCACCTCCCTCGTGACATGTTCAAAGTTCTTCCGGAGGTGGGAATTGAAACTTTCTCTGACAGGAAACTCTGCCAGACGTTCCCAGCAGACCCTCACAATGCGTTTGGGCCTCCCAGGTCTGTCCAGACTTAAACAAGTTGAAAAACGTATTGGGGTGTTACCATTTAGTGGTCAATTGTACGGAATATGTAGTGTATTGTGCAATCTAATAATAAAAGTTTCAATCAATCAATCAAAAGTGTAAAGGAAAAAAGACACTTTTTATTTCAACCGTACTTCCCGTCAAAAGCCTAAAGACTGATCGCACAGTTTCTGTCTTCACAATAAAAGCGCCGCTCCATCGCGTCTGCGTCAACAAAATAAGAGTCTCCGAAAGCCAGCGCAAACAAGCTAGCAAGCTACGGAGTTTTCCGCCAATGTATTTCTTGTAAAGTGTATAAAACGAATATGGAAGCTGGACAGATAAGATGCCAAAAACCAACGACTTTTATGTGGTATTAGACAGAAAAGAGGAACTTTTTTTCTCCTCCATTTGAAAACGTGGACGTCTGATTCCAATCAATGCAAGTCATCAGAATCAGGTAATACACCAACTTATATTCTTGTCTTCATGAAAGATAGGAATCTATATGTTAAACATGCATGTATATTCATTAAAACACTTTCAACATGTGAACAAAAACGGCAAAATAAATAAATATAAATTATATACTGTATATATAAATGTGTATATATATATATATATATATATATATATATATGTGTGTGTGTGTATATGTATATCTGAGGTAGATCACCTCGACTTGGTCATTTACTAAGTAATTGATAAACGTTGAAAAACTTATTGGGGTGTTACCATTTAGTGGTCAATTGTACGGAATATGTACTGTACTGTACAATCTACTAATACAAGTTTTAATCAATCAATCAATCAAATAAATGAATGCCTTCTGAGGCTATGGTGCTGTAAAGTTATTGTGGCTGAATGTGCCATTTTTTTATTTGATTTTAATGTACCATTATTTGATATATATTATTGTTTTAGTTGCTTAAGCGATATTCCCGGCTCTGAATTTGCTCATTGCTATTTTTATGTTTTTGTGCATTATTTGTTGCCGTAATCAGGTTACTCATCAGCTACTCAGTACTGAGTAGATTTTTCACAACATACTTTTTACTTTTACTCAAATAAATATTTGGGTGACTACTCCTTACTTTTATTTGAGTAATAAATCTCTAAAGTAACAGTACTCTTACTTGAGTACAATTTCTGGCTACTCTACCCACCTCTGCTACTAAGTAGGACCTACACTGTTTCAATGTCCATTTCTCTGTTGATGCAATTGTTAATGGCTGAAGTACTGATATCAACCAAAGCTCCTCATCTCACCCCCCGGATTGTAAATAATGTAAATAATTTAATGTATATACTATGATGATTAACCTGTGTGATGACTGTATTATGCTGATAGTATATATTTGTACCATGAATTGATTAACGTGGACCCCGACTTAAACAAGTTGAAAAACTTATTCGGGTGTTTCCATTTAGTGGTCAATTGTACGCAATATGTACTGAACTGTGCAATCTACTAATAAAAGTATCAATCAATCAATCTGGCGCCCCTTACAAAACAGGTGAGATGCAGGTAAACAATGGGGGGAGGGGGGGGGAGAAAAAAAGTTGGTCTAACCCTGGGCTCCTGGAGAGGGGGTCCAGACTGAAACCGAGGGAAAAACAACTCATAGCCATAGCACACATCTCTCTTACATGTGTGTAAGACTACAAAGGACATTGAAGACATTAAAAGAGCAGAGCTGATGCAACCAGCCACTTCTACACACAGCTATGAATAAAAAGTAAAATAAACATATACACTGTGGTGGCCTCTGCCGTGTTCCACGCCATCGTCCGCTGGGGTGGAGGGAGCATGGCCAGAGACAGGAACAGACCCAACAAAGCAACCAAGAGAGCCGACTCCACTCTCGGCCGCCCACTAACTCGGCCAGTGTCCAGTCTGCATGGATGAGCGAGGACTGAGGTTTCCGATACTTTCTCATTCAGCCAAGACACTGTGAAGCTCCGCAGCCCTGTCTCTTCATCCGCATCTCCTTCAGTCTCTCCAAATGGGCTCTGGTGTGGCAGTGACCCAGCATCTGGTCTCCATGGCCAAAAGGCTCCCGGGAGGCAGATCCAGAAGTCCCGAAAGTGCCACCCCTTGTCACACAGTCCCTAAGGGTCCTGAACCAAAAGGCAAAAAAATAATATATATATATATATAATTTATGAATTTTAAATATGTATTTTGTTGGACGTAAATCTGCTCATATTTAGTCAAAGGCCACCATTTTACTGCGCACACGGAAAATTTTTACATTTTAGAACAATTATATACAAATTTTCTGTTTCAACAGGTTTCAGAGGACCGTTCTTGACCTGACTCTGCAGTGGAGGTTTGCTAACTTGCCCAACAATGCCAAGTTGGAAGTAGTATCAAGTCCCAAGAACCAGAACCTCTCTGATAGTCAGGTAAACAAGCCATTGACACACTATTAGGGCTGGGCGATATGGCCTTTTCTTAATATCTCGATATTTGTAGGCCATGGCACGATACACGGTATATCTCCATATTTTGCCTTAGCCTTGAATGAACACGATGCATATAATCACAGCAGTATGGTGATTCTATGTGTCCACATTAAAACATTCTTGTTCATAGTGCATTAATATATGCTCATTTTAAACTTTCATGCAGAGAAGGAAATCCCAACCAAGTCAATTTACCAAAACTGTATTAAACAGTTATTAAGCAGTGGCACACACATTCATGTCATTTCCAAAACAGAAAGTGGAAGACTGTCAGAGACATTTTAAAAAGCTTATAGTGCACCTTTGTGCATGATGTCACTAAGATGACATATCAAAACAATACTAAATTAAAGTGCACTTTTTGTACAGAACGCCATTACAATAGATTAAAACAAATAAAGTGCACTTTAGTGCATGATGTCACACAAGATATTTTAATAAGTGTCAAATAAAAATGAGCTGCATAATCAAAAGGAAATCAAATAGTGTATGTCCACTATGTGGTAGGTTCCTGCAGACGTTATCTCCTTCTGTTGTTGACTATATTTTCACACGGTGTTAAGGTTGCTTCGGCATTTTGTTGGTGTGGCACCGAACGGATATGTTGACATGCAGAGTTTCAAGCACTCTTCATTCTTTAGCAGGTGACTTTTCAAATGACGCTACATTAGCTGCTACTTTTTGTACGCTTTTGCCACATACTTGACATATTACGGTTGTATGTTCGACATATTTCCGCTTGAAGCCAAACCACCACCACCACACAATGGACCCCATGCTTTTTTTCTTGGGAATTAATTCTTCCTTCATTTGTTTCCAGATTCGCACCTTCTTTCACTTGTATTACCACTCGCACCGCTCCGTTAGCACCGCAGCTATCGTTACCCATGCTGCACCTCTCTGCCCCGTGAGGGCGTATACGTATGTGACGTATGTAAGAAGGTGCCCTTTTTTTACGTCTCTGTGAGAAGGAGAGAGAAGAAAGAGTGGGAAGAGCCTGCAGTGTAATGCCCGCAGCTAAAGGCAACTGTGTGAGAACGTATACTCGAATATCACAATATATTGATTTTCTATAGCGTACAGAGACATTCCCGAAATATATCAAGTATATCGATATATCGTTCAGCTCGACACACTATACAGATTTTATGATTTTATTGTTGCTTTTTGCAGTAAATTTAATGCTGAGACCAGTAGTCTAAACTGTTTTAGTCATAGTTTTATTATATTTCTGTCTTTTAACTTGCCAAACTAAAAGTCATTGCAATAGTACAATGACAAGGTATGTCTTGAATTGAATACACTCTTTGGACAAATCCAGTGCATCCAGAAAGTGTTCACAGTGCCACACTTTTTGCACATTTTGTTATGTTAAAGGATAATTCCAAAACTAAATAGTTATTTTTGTCCTCAAAATTCTGCACATTATATATACCCCATGACAGTGTAAAAGTTGTACGCTAAATTTACACAAGCAAATTAATTTAAAAAATCAGATATCGTATTTGTTGGTCTATTAAAGTATTTTTTCATACAAAAGGTACACAGGATTATAAGGTGCATTAAAGGGGTCATATTATGATTTTTTTCAAAATGTAAAACACTTCCTTGTGGTCTACATAACATGTGATGGTGGTTCTTTGGTCAAAATGTTGCATAGATTAAATTTTACAGATCATCTTCAGGTCGCTTTCTGACAGTCGCTTCAGGATACGCCGTTTTGTGGGCGGTCTTATTTACGTGGCTCACCTTCGACAGGGTCTTCTCCCCGTCATCTTGGTTGTAGCGGTGTAGCGTGCAAGGACAGGGGTGGAAGAAGTGTCAAAAGATGGAGCTAACTGTTGTAATGACATTCAGACTTTATTTTAATCAATAACAGAGCAGCATCTCCTCATCCAAGGCTCACTAGTGCAACAACGCCGGAAATGTGTTCAGTGAAAAACCAACCCACCGGAACCCTCTAATAACGAAAGTTTTTTGGGTGAATTATAAAAACTCACTACACTGGTAGTTTTTAGCACTTCCATAGCAAGATATAAGTAATACCTTTACACTACTTTTATATTAGAAATGGCAAGGGCGGAGGGTGAATGTCCCATAACAAGAAGATAGAGAAAAACAAGAAGCTTATCGACTACGGAATCGGCAAGGACTAGAGTGGCGGAAGTGCGCACATTTTTAGGACTTAAGCAGAACTCAAATACACATCAGCAGGTACCAGAAGGTCAAAAAAGTTGGTTTTGCATAATATTGTGAAACAAAACGCCAGATAATGTCTACTAATGGGTGCCATTTTGCGGTCCTTACACACACACCATAGTAATACTTGTATCTCTTGACTACGGTAGCGGTAATGGGCCAACAATCCATCAAGTGGTGCGGCTTCATAATCTCTTTTGACAGATTTTTGTGTGCCTTGTGTAATGTTCTTTATTTTCAATTAGGGCTGGGCGATATATCGATGTACTCTATATCGCGGGTTTGTGTCTGTGCGATATAGAAAATGACTATATCATGATATTTGAGTATATTACTCACGCAGTTGCTTTTAGTCGCAGGCATTACACTGCAGGCTCTTCCCACTCTTTCTTGTCTCTTACAGAGACGTAAAACAAACTCACTTTCTTACATACGTCACATACGTATGGTAACATTAGCTGTGGTGCTAACTGAGCAGTGCAAGTGGTAATACGAGAGAAAGAAGGTGCAAATCTGGTAACAAATGAAGGAAGATTTAATTCCCAAGAAAAACAGCACGGGGTCCATCGCGTGGCGGTAGTTTGGCTTCAAGCAGGAAGATGTCGAACATACATCCGTAATGTGTCACGTATGTGGCAAAAGCGTACAAAAAGTAGTACTAATGCAGCATCATTTGAAAAGTCACCTGCTAGAAAATGAAGAGTGCTTGAAACTCGGCATGTCAACATCTCCGTTTGGTGCCACACCAACAAAATGCCAAAGCAACCATTTCCACATCAACACCGTATGGAAAAAATAGTTAACAACAGAAGGAAATAACGTCCCCAGGAACCCACCACATGGTGAAGGACATACACTATTTGATTTCCTATTATGCAGCTCATTTTTATTTGACAGTTATTGGGGTTTCTTAATAAGACTAGTTGTTAAAGATCCCTAAATATTCAGCACAACAATTAAATGGGGTTGGAGGTGTACTCTTGGGTGGGGTGGAGTTTGGCAATAATCATGTGGTTCCACCAGTACAACACATCTTCAGTTGTGTTCCCTGACGTAATTGGGTCTTGCAACCTACCAAGATGTGTATGAGGGTTGCTGGGGCTGTACACTGGAGACAGGCTGGGTCCTCTCCGTACCAGAGATGTAGGTTGGTTGGAGAGGGCAGGACATCATATGTGGCTCTAATGATGAAACTTAGTCTACTAGACTCCATGCTCCACATTTCGTTCCACGCCCTCCCACCTCATCCAGCGGCCCTGCTGGGCTTGGGAGACTGCCTTGGCACACCTGGCTACTTCCTCCACCACCATGTGCCGCCGTTCGGTTGCAGTTGCCTCTTGCCACGTGGGTGTTGTTGCTTCCAAACCAAGGCCCCCTCTGCCATATTGGACATGCCCCACTATATCCCGGTGTCTGAGGGCAGTCTTTGCCACTGCGACTGCTGCAGATGGATTCCATTTCCTCCCTGCCGCTAGGGTTGGTGCAGCACCTCTGACGAATGGGTCCTGGGATTCTGTGAGAGTCATTTCCAGCCTTGATTTGGCACACTTGTACTCCTCCACCACGCTTGAGATCGGTAGAGAGAGGGCTCCATTGCCATACAGGCCTGCGCTGCTAAGACATCTCGGCAGTCCAAGCCATTTCCTCACTTGTGCATTCACCAGCTTCTCCAGCCGATTGGCATGGGATAGAGCGATCTCATAGATGGAAATTGGCCACATGAGACGGGGCAGCAGCCCAAACTGAAAGTACCACAGCTTCAGCTTCCCAGAGAGAGCGGTGTTATTGATCTGATTGAGGCCACTAGTTGTATCCTGCCTGAGTTGGTCCACCTGCTTCGAGTCTTTAAGTTCTGCGCTATACCAGCTGCCAAGGCTTTTGATAGGCTTTTCTAGAACTGTTGGTATTGGCTCGTTGTTGATATGGTTGATTGATTGATTGATACTTTTATTAGTAGATTGCACAGTACAGTACATATTCCGTACAATTGACCACTAAATGGTAACACCCGAATAAGTTTTTCAACTTGTTTAAGTCGGGGTCCACGTTAATCAATTCATGGAACCTCTTATTGGTGAGCTCGCCCTTGATAATGGAGATTCTGCGGGATCTGCCTGGTTTAACCTCCATTTGTGCCCATTTGATGTTTCCCTGGAGTTTATCCAGCAGGCATTTGGTGCATGCATTTGTTGTTGTTATTTTCGTCATGTCATCCATGTACGCCCTTATTGGAGGAAGACGCAGCCCGCTCTTCAACCGCTCACCTCCAACCACCCATCGGGATGCTCGAGTAATGAGCTCCATTGCCATGGTAAACGCCAGTGGAGAGATGGTGCAACCCGCCATTATGCCTATCTCGAGGTGCTGCCAGGCAGTTGTACTAGCCTGTGCTGTGACGCAGAACTGGAGGTCCTGGAAGTAGGCTTTGACCATCCTTATGATGCCCTCAGGGATCTGGATGAAGTTGGACGCTGTCCATTGAATCTCATGAGGCACTGAGCCGAAGGCATTGGCAAGATCTAAGAAAACCACATGCAGGTCTTTCTTGTCCTTTTTGGCCGTCTGTATCTGGTGCCAAATGACATTTGTGTGTTCCAGGCATCCTGAAAAACCGCCGATCCCAGCTTTCTGCACTGAGGTGTCAACATACTTGTTGTTCAGCAAGAATACTGAGAGCCTATGGGGGACGGCGTGGCGCAGTGGGAGAGTTGCCGTGCGCAACACGAGGGTCCCTGGTTCAAATCCCACCTAGTACGTCACGTCCGTTGTGTCCTGAGCAAGACACTTCACCCTTGCTCCTGATGGGTGCTGGTTGGCGCCTTGCATGGCAGCTCCCTCCATCAGTGTGTGAATGTGTGTGTGAATGGGTAAATGTGGAATTAGTGTCAAAGCGCTTTGAGTACCTTGAAGGTAGAAAAGCGCTATACAAGTACAACCCATTTATTTATTATTTAACACTGAAGAATATTTTTCCTTCCACATTCAGAAGACTGATCTGGCGGAACTGGTCGATGGTTGAGGAATTCTTCTCTTTGGGAATCAGGATCCCCCCTGCCCTTCGCCATGCTTTTGGTATAATTCATTTTTCCCACGCCACTTTCATTAACTTCCAGAGGTACTTCAAGACGCCTGGAGAGTTCTTATAGAGCCCTTATGGGACGCCATTGGGTCCAGGGGCTGAGGCGGTTCTTGCCCGCTTTTCAGTGCTCTCAACTTCTCTCCATGTGGGGGGCCTCGTTTCAAACTGGCCCTCAGGTGGTTCGATTGGTGGCATTGTCATCTGGAATGCTGGCTGCAACATGCGTCTGGCTGACGGAGTAGGTCTTCCTCAGGTGCTCCTCTAGTTTCCTTATGGGTACATTGAGGATTCCACTTTTCTCCTTGACAAAGAGGTCTTTGACAAACTTGTAAGGATCTCTGTAGAAGGCAGTCTTCGTTCGGTCTTTCTTTTTATGTTGCTTTCTCAGGCATTCTGCTCTTCGCAGTGTTGCAAGTCGCTGCTTGATATCGCCCTGTAGTGCTTCAAGTCCTTTCCTTTCCACTTCGGTGGCCTTTTTCCACTGCTATCGCAGGCCCCTTCTTTCTTTCACAAGTCTTTCAATCTCTTCTTGTCTCCTGGACTTGAGAGCGGCTGACTGTTCCGTCTGTGTCGTAAGGTTCTTACTTTTCACCCCAAATCTCTCCGCTCCATAGCTGTAAATAACCTCTCCAATTTTGTCCAGCTTATTTTACACACACCCTTTCAGACCTTCTAAAAGATGGACAAGGTCTGTGTCGGTGGTTTCCCACTCCTTTTTCTGGCAGGATTTAGGCCACAAGATTTGAGGCTTCCGTCCATTCATCTTCCTCTCTACTGCTGACTGTAGCTCAGTGGGCTCTGGACTCACATCCGTTGGTGGATCTGTTCCTGATTGAGTTTCATCTGGGGTTGTCATACCCTGTGGACTGTGGTGACTATCCTGCCGCTGGCCTTCACTTGACTGATGTGCCCTACCTCTGAGGAAGTAGTGGTCAATGTGAGGCCCCTCGCTAAGCTCTCTCAGCCACTTTTTTCTGCCCTGGTGGATATTGAGACCCTTCTCTGATGTAAACCTTTTCCAGACACAGATGCAGCTTTGTAGCTCGTGTCCTGCCAGTGGTGTTACTCCATCAACTATCGTGCTGATCATTTGACTCTTGTCGTTTCCGTTCCAGGGTCTGTTACCGTGTGGTCTACCGGTGAGTCATCTTCCGCCCCTGCTCTCGCAGACTCTAGGGATATTTTTCCTTTTGAATTTTCCGTAGCAATTGTTGGGTGGATCCAGGTCACTGTGTAGTGAAAGGGTCCTGCTAGCAAGGGTAGCTAACCCGTGCCAGCCCTGTTGGGGTCTATTCCCACCTGTCAGCATTCTCTTCAGGCTGTCACCAGGTCTTTCCCAGGTTGTCAGCTGCCCTTTCGCAGCGGTCACTGGTTTTGACACCAGATATCAGGATTCCTAATAGGACTAGTTGTTAAAGATCCCTAAATATTCAGCACAACAATTAAATGGGGTTGGAGGTGTCCTCTTGGGTGGGGTGGAGTACCGCAGGAACCTACCACATAGTGAAGGACATACATTATTTGATTTCCTATTATGCAGCTAATTTTTTATTTGACAGATATTGAAATATCTTGTGTGACATCATGCACAAAAGTGCACTTTTTGTTTTAAAATTATTGTAGTGGCGTTCTGTACAAAAAGTGCACTTTAATTTAGTGTTGTTTTAATGTGTCATATTAGTGACATCATCCACAAAAGTGCACTAATAGCTTGCTTTAAAATGTCTCTGACAATCTTGCACTTTCTGTTTTGGAAATGACATGTTTATGCCACTGCTTGATAACTTTTAGTTGTGATTTCCCTCTCTGCATGAAAGTTTAAAAGTAGCATTTGTTAATGCACTACGAAGAAGAATGTTTTAATGTAGACTCATAGAATCATCACAGTGCTGTGATTATATGCATCAAGTGTTCATTCAAGGCTAAGGCAAAATATCGAGATATATATCGTGTAATGTGACATGGCCTAAAAATATCGAGATATTAATAAAAGGCCGTATCGCCCAACCCTATTTTCAATGGAAAATTTAAAGTTTTAGTGTTTACTGGCATCTTATTGCAGTCTACATGCATCTCCTATCTGTGATTACCATCTACTGATCACACTTTTTTTTCACCATGTACCAAATAAAATAGCTTTGAGGTTGGTAAGCACAACCATAATTATTCCCTACGTTAGGCGCACCAGGTTACAAAGCGCACTGTCGATTTTTGAGAAAATAAAAGGATTTTTAAGTGCGCTTTTTAGTCTGAAAAATACGGTATAGATGTATAGAGACATCCTGGATGAAAAACAACGCTTTCCATCCAATCTGATAGTGTTGCAAAGAGAAATGGTTAAATAGCAATGGGTGAATTTTGAGGGAAATATTTAATTTATTACATTTTGGAGTAAGATTGTAACTTAACAAAATGTGGAAAAAGTGAAGTATTGTGAATTGCTTGGATTTTACCGACGTCCCATCCATTAAAATGCAGGTGCTGGTGAATCTAGCTAGCTCTGTTCTCAATGGGTACTATGTCACTTTAGCTTTTCTTGAAGAAAACAATGCCCTATGCTTGCATTGTTTTCGGCTGTAAGAATTGTTCAAAATGCAAACAAGAGTAACGATTCTTCAGAGTTCCTCGAGAGGTAATCAAAAAGGGCGGAAGAGTGTAAAATTGTACAAAAAACGGTAACGAATAATGCATGCAGCTCACACTTCCGGTCAAGGGCGCAATCGAAGAAAGCATGAGTTTGCAGTGATGACTTTGTAAAAGGTTTTTTTGATATTCTTTTAAGGTTTCTCATTTTCAATGTAACTATTATCTGAATATTATTTGTATTACACAAAGTTTGCTACGAGTGTTTCAAAAAGCACCAATTTGGCGAGTCTAAAAGAAAGCAAAACTTAAAAGTGAAACCTTTTTTACCAAAGGCAGTAATCATAAATTAATCTTTCAGCACATACACAATGTTGACATCTACAGTTATATTTCAATCCATCAGTGTTTGTGTATAGCCCTAAATCACAAGTGTCTCAAAGGGCTGCACGAGCCACAACGACATCCTTGGTTCAGATCCCACATAAGGGCAAGGAAAAACTCACAACCCAGTGTGACGTCAATGGGGATGACTATGAGAAACCTTGGACAGGACCGCATATGTGAGTGACACCCCGCTCCTCCTAGGGGAGACCAGATGCAATGGACGTCGAGTGGGTCTAGCATAATATTGTGAAAGTCCAGTCCATAGTGGATCTAACATAATAGTTAGAGTCCAGTCCATAGTGGGGTCAGCAGGAGACCATCCCGAGCGGACACAGGTCAGCAGCGCAGAGATGTTCCCAACCGATGCACAGGCGAGCGGTCCATCCTGGGTCCCAACTCTGGACAGCCAGCACTTCATCCATGGCCACCGGACCTGTGCCCCCCCTTCCACAAGGGAGAGGGGGGCAGAGCAGAAAAGAAAAGAAACGGCAGATCAACTGGTCTAAAAAGGGGGTTTATTTAAAGGCTAGAGTATACAAATGAATTTTAAGATGGGACTAAAATGCTTCTACTGAGGTAGCATCTCTTAACTGTTAGCGTGAGGGCATTCCATAGTACTGGAGCCCGAATAGAAAACGCTCTATAGCCCGCAGACTTTTTTTGGGCTCTGGGAATCACAAATAAGCCGGAGTTCTTCGAACGCAGATTTCTTGTTTACAATACAATCGGCAAGATAGGATGGCGCTAGACTGTGTAATATTTTATACGTAAGTAGTAAAACCTTAAAAGTCACATCTTGAATGCACAGGAAGCCAGTGCAGGTGAGCCAGTATAGGTATATATATATAGGTATATTATGTATATAGTTATATAAAAGGTATATACAGTATCGGCGTAATATGATCAAGCTTTCTTGTTCTTGTCAAAAGTCTAGCAGCCGCATTTTGTACCAACTATAATCTTTTAATGCTAGACATAGGGAGACCTGAAAATAACACGTTACAGTAATCGAGATGAGACGTAACGAACGCGCGAATAATGATCTCAGCATCGCTGGTGGACAAAATGAAACATATTTTAGCGACATTATGGAAATGAAAAAAGGCCGTTTTAGTAACACTCTTAATTTGTGACTCAAACGAGAGAGTTGGGTCGATAATAATACCCAGATATTTGGATTGAGAGAGGGGAAAACACTCTAGTCATAAACGGCGCATGCAACATTGCAGTAGAGGCAAAGTTAAATCATTAACCTTACTAGAGTAAAAACGATGCATACTTAATTAGATGGGTCACTTTCCAGCCACACACAAAGTTGTAGACCTCCATGCTTTTCCAAGTTTCCATCTGTTTTGCCGTGTAGAATGGCGTCTGGTGCACAACAGCTTGAAATATCTGAGAAGGCGACCAACGTATAATTCTTAATATCACTCTACAATTCTTAGGGATGAATTCTATTGCATAGTTTGCATTTTTACCCGTAAAGATTTCAGCCTCTTTTGTACTCCGATCGTTAGCACGCTGCTTCCCATACAAAAGTTATATTGACCACGACTGGCTTTCACTTCCGGGAAGAAGTGTTGTGTCGGAATACAAGCAATACTTTCAAGCCATGTACAAAACCAAAAACCAGTGAATTTGGCACTTTGTGTAAATCGTAAATAAAAACAGAATACAATAATTTGCAAATCCTTTTCAACTTATATTCAATTGAATAGACTGCAAAGACAAAATATTTAATGTTCAAACGGAGAAACTTCTTTTCTTTTTTTTTTTTTTTGCAAATAATCATTAACTTAGAATTTAATGGCAGCAACACATTGCAAAAAGTTGGCACTGTATGTACCTTTCAGCATTAATGGTGCCTTCACAGATGTGTAAGTTACCCATGCCTTGGGCACTAATACACCCCCATACCATCACAGATGCTTGCTTTTGAACTTTGTGCCTCTTTGACGATGTCCACAGTTTCCAAAAACAATTTGAAATGTGGACTCGTCAGACCACAGAACTCTTTTCCACTTTGCATCAGTCCATCTTCGATGAGCTCGGGCCCAGCGAAGCCGGCGGCGTTTCTGGGTGTTGTTGATAAATGGCTTTCCCTTTGAAACGTAGAGTTTTAACTTGCAGATGTAGCGACAAACGGTAGTTACTGAAAGTGGTTTTCTGAAGTGTTTCTGAGCTCACGTGGTGATATCCTCTAGACACTGATGTTGCTTTTTCATGCAGTACCGCCTGAGGAATCGAAGGTCACGGGCATTAAATGTTGGTTGTCGGCCTTTCTCCAGATTTTCTGAACTTTTTTGTTATATTACAGTCTGTAGATGGCAAAATCCCTAAATTCCTTGCAATAGCTGTTGAGAAATGTTGTTCTTAAACAATTTGCTCACGCATTTGTTCACAAAGTGGTTACCTTCGCTCCATCCTTGTTTTTGAATGACTGAGCATTTCATGGAAGCTGCTTTTATACCTGATCATGGCATCCACCTGTTCCCAATTAGCCTGTTCACCTGTGGGATGTTCCATGTTGCAGGAATCAAATTGCAAATGAGCTAATATTTGCAAAAAATAAAGTTTTCCAGTTTAAAAGTTAAGTATCTTATCTTTGCAGTGTATTCAATTGAATATAAGTTGAAAATGATTTGCAAATCATTATATTTTGTTTTTATTTATGATTGACACAACGTGCCAACTTCACTGGTCTTGAGTTTTGTAATAAGTCATGATATTAAGGGAACAACTCAACAATCATGTGATGTTCATTTGACAGGTTCGGATTGCGCTGCAGATGGAGGATGGCTCTCGTCTCCAGGGCTCTTTTTCTTCTGGACAGAGTCTTTGGGAACTGCTGACACATTTTCCTCAGATCCGGTGTGTTTGCATGGTAACATCATCAACATTTGCTGTGCACTTATATGCTGCTCACAAAAAATTCTGGAAACATCCTTACATGACCTAACCTAACTTGAGTTCAATTTTAAATAACCTCCAACCTGTCTGTGGTACTTGTTCTCCTTTTATCTCGCGGCTTGCACCTGCAGTATCAATTTGTCCTGGTAGCCTACATTTTTAATGCATCCAAAGGATGCAAATATCATTCTATGATGTATTTTTGTAAAATGTTCAAATCAGTCATCCATTTCCGAGCACATGCATCCTTTGCATTCCTAGTATGAGGTTCATTTATTATTCCATGAAACATTATACCACATTTTTAAATTGTATTTATATTTGGAAAAAAAAATCTGCCAGTTTGTGATATTTTCAGAGGATATGCATTTTTTTAGCATGTTTTAAAGAGATAATATTTAAAAAATGACATTGTTTTATTATATCGATAAACACATTTTTATTTGGAGGGCTTTGTCGGCGGAATAGAGGCACTCACATTGACTCCATTGTTAGAATTAGGATCATTGGGATTTTGCTCACGTTTAATTACGACTTAAAATGCAAAAAAAGCAAAACGTGTTCTTGTCTTACATAAAGATTGGAAACGACAATTTAAAAAAAAAGTTTTGATCTCCTTTAATATTTCTTTTACATTCTGTAAATGTGCTGATGGCGTGCCGGAAGCAAGAGAAAATTAATACATGTCTGGAAAATGAAATTTCAATAAAAGTGGCAGGCTGGCTAACTTTTCAAAACTTGGTTAAAGCTTCTGGATGGTAAACCCAGAGAGGCGTTCCGGAGCGTGTGCAAAAAGACTCCAGACTTTGCTCAATGGGCTTCATTGCGGTAAAATCACACCATACTTGCCACTGAGTTTATCTGTTCGGCCACCGTGTTCAATGGAGAAGTCTGATCTACAAAATTTGCAGGCAGCATTCCCCTTCAAGCTGTCCTGGATGAACTGAAACATTTTTTTTACAATCATTATGGAACTTGCAAGCTCGTCGCCATGTCTCTTCTTCATTCTTCGTTTAATCACAAGTCAGGCATTTAAAGTAGGCAGCAGTTAACGATGTTAAATTACTTTAAAGTGTGACCGACAAAGCACTTTCTGCCATCACAACCACAAGAGTCAGCTGCTAAAACTGCAGAAAAATAAATAAATAAAATACATTCTTAAATTAAACAATTCAGTATTTGTTAACGTTAACTTTTCAACTATTTAATATCAAATGCATACAATTTTGTCTGTAGTAGGACATGGCATTAAATTTTTTTTAAGTGGCATTAAAAACAACATAAAAAAGCATTAAATTAGATTTGCTGATAGCAGTAGTAACTGTGAATCAACACTTACATTTTTTTATACTTGAGGTAAATAATAATAATAACACGTGAATGATTCAATACTTATAAATATGTTATTATTTAGACATGCAAACTCCTCTACCACAGTAAGGTGGCAGCTCAGAGAATAGTCCCAATGATCCTCCGAGCTATGTTGTTCAAGGGCTTATGCCCCCTGGTAGGGTCTCCCAAGACAAACAGGTCCGAGGTAAGTGACCAGACATAGAGAAGCTCGTAGACCTTTATGAAAAAGAAAAAACGTGGCATGTCCGACCGGTAGGAGGCCACGGAGAAGAGACAGAACACGTTGGGGAGACTGTGTCCTCCTGCTGGCCTGGGAATGCCTCGGGATCTCCGGAAGGAGCTGGACAAAGTGGCTGGGGAGAGGGTAGTGTGGGCTTCTCTGCTTAAGCTGCTCACCAACCAACCTCCCAAGAAGATGCGTGTTATTATATATATTAAACCCAAAACCCATTGAAGTTGGCACATTGTGTAAATCGTAAATAAAAACAGAATACAATGATTTGCAAATCCTTTTCAACCTATATTAATTTGAATGGACTGCAAAGACAAGATACTTAAAGTTTGAACTGAGAAACTGAGTTATTTTTTGCAAATGTTAGCTCACTTGGAATTTGATGCCTGCAACATGTTTAAAAAAAGCTGTCACGATTGGCAAAAAGGACTGAGAAAGTTGAGGAATGCTCATCAAACACTTATTTGGAACATCACACAGGATTGGGTATAAAAGCAGCTTCCGTGAAATGCTCAGTCATTCACAAACAAAGATGGGGTGGAGGGGTCACCATTTTTGGGAACAAATGCGTGAGCAAATTGTCGAACAGCTTAAAAACAACATTTCTCAATGAGCTGTTGCAAAGAATTTAGGGTTTTCACCATCTGCGGCCTGTAATATCATCAAAATGTTCAGAGAATCTGGAGAATCTGACTGCACGTAAGCAGCAAGCCCGTGAATTTCGATCCCTCGGGCAGTACTGCATCAAAAAGCGACATCAGTGTGTAAAGGATATCACCACTTTGGCTCAGGAACACTTCAGAAAACCACTGTCAGTAACAACAGTTGATCGCTAAATCTGTAAGTGCAAGTTAAAAGGATGCAAAGCGAAAGCCATTTATCAACAATGCCAAGCCTGAGTTTTTTTAAGATCGACTGTTGCAAAATATTCTGTTGTCTGACAAGTCCACATTTCAACTTGTTTTTTGAAACTGTGGACGTTGTGTCCTCCGGACCAAAGAGGAAAAGAACTATCCGGACTTTTCTAGGCACAAAGTTCAAAAGCCAGCATCTGTGATGGTATGGGGGTGTATTGGTGCCCAAGGCATGGGTAACTTACACATCTGTGAAGGCCCCAGTAATGTGAAATGCTGAAAGGTACATGCAGGTTTTGGAGCAACATATGCTGCCATCCAAGCAACGTCTTTTTAAAGGACACATCTGTTTATATCAGCAAGACAACACCAAGCCACATTCTGCATGTGTTACAACAGCGTGGCTTTATAGTAAAAGAGTGGGGGTACTAGACTGTCCTGCCTGTAGTCCAGACCTGTCTCCCATTGAAAATGTTTGGTGTTATATGAACCCTAAAATACCACAACGGAGACCCCCGACTGTTGAACAACTTAAGCTGTATATCAAGCAAAAATGGGAAAGAATTCCACCTGAAAAGCTTAAAGAAATGTTCTTCCTCAGTTCCCAAACGTTTACTGAGTGTTGTTAAAAGAGAAGGCCATGTAACACAGTGTTAAAAATTCCCCTGTGCCAACTTTTTTGCAATGTGCTGCTGCCATTAAATTCAAAGTTAATGATTATTTGGAAAAAAACGAAGTCTCTCAGTTCGAACATTAAATATCTTGTCTATTCAATTGAATATAAGTTGAAAAGGATTTGCAAATAATTGTATTCTGTTTTTCTTTAAGATTTACAAATCGTGCCAACTTTACTGGTGTTTGTGTTTTGGTATTTAAATTAATTAAAATTAAGAAAGTCCTGGGTTCGATCCTGCGTGGGTTTCCCTCCGGGTAGTCCGGCTTCCTCCCACCTCCAAAGACATGCACCTGGGGATAGGTTGATTGGCAACATTAAATTGGCCCTAGTGTGTGAATGTGAGCATGGATGTTGTCTGTCCATCTGTGTTGGCCCTGCGATGAGGTGGCAATTTGTCCACGGGTGTACCCCGCCTTCCGCCCGACTGCAGCTGAGATAGGCTCCAGCAGCCTATCCCGACACCGAAAGGGACAACCGGTAGAAAATGGAGGGATGGATGGATAAATTCAATGAAATATTTAAAGAGCATGATGCAAGTCACATGGTGTATTAATTACAGGATTACCAGGCAGAGTTGCTGTGTGTTGTAGTAAAGCTCAATGAAATGATTGCTAATTGAATTTCCTTTCTTTTCCTAGTGTGTCCGAGCTCTCAGAAGCTGGCTCTATCCCTGTGTGTGTTTACATGAGAGATGAGGTACACAGTAACTTCACTATCAAGGCAGCAACACTCGGTTTTACTGAGCTGTGTCTGTGCGTATGTGTATAGGTGTGTGGGGAAGAGGCCCTCAGGAAGGCCACTCTGAAGTCATTTGGCCTGACAGGAGGAAGTGCAATCGTCAGGTAGATTTGACGTCAATCTAAACAAAAAGTTAGTTAAAGTCATTGATTGTTTTGTGTCCAAAAGCTCATACAATACTCTCTTCAGATTTTTGTTTAAGAAGAACAAAGCCCCAGAAGAGGAAGGTTGCGTGGATATGAATCTCACCGCCACAGTGCCAACCCCCCTTGCTGTCAATGAACACCCGCCCAGCTCAGCCAATCAGCATGCTCCGTCACATTGTCAAAGCTCGGCTTTAGATGAGCGCATTCAAAACTCCAACTCTCCTTTGCCAAAGGGAACTATACCAATTTCTGCCACCAGTAAACCGCCTGTTCAGCAAGAACTTGTGAAAAAAATGGAGGATGGAGTTCAACCAAAGGCTCCCAGTGAAGGAAGAGGAATGCCCGAGAATGATGAAGAGAAGGCAGGACCGTCAGGGATCAACTCCCGATCACCGTCTTCCTCTTTTTCTCCTGCCACGCCATTTATACCTTTTTCTGGAGGTGGTCAGCGTCTTGGCGGTCCTGGTGGAATTTCAGTCAGACCCTCGTCTTCATCAGTGTCAGCCTTGACCTTTGCAACAGAATCACCCAAAGCCAAGAAAGCCAAGCCTTCCAGTTCTGCCATCAAGGTGGGGGCTATTGTGTATGAATATAACATTTCACTAGGCTGATGTATGGAGTTAAAATGAATAATTCCAAACATCAGTGAGTTAAAGTGAAAAAGAAGTAAAGTTGTAAAAAAAAAAAAAAAAAAAATTGTAAATAAAAACAAAATGCAATGATTTGCATTTTCAACTTATATTTAATTTTATATACTGGGAAGACAAGATATTTAATGTTCGAACTGAGAAACTTCATTTTATTTTTTGCAAATAATCATTAACTTAGAATTTAATGGCAGCAACACATTGCAAAAACGTTGGCACAGGGGCATTTTTACCACTGTGTTACATGGCCTTTCCTTTTAACAACACTCTGTAAATGTTTGGGAACTAAGGAGACCAATTTTTGAAGCTTTTCAGGTGGAATTCTTTCCGATTTTTGCTTGTAATTTTTGTAATCAGCTTAAGTTGTTCAACAGTCCGGGGTCTCTGTTGTCATATTAGATGCTTCATAATGGGCCACACAGTTTCAATGGGAGACAAGTCTGGACTACAGGCAGGCCAGTCTAGTACCCGCACTCTTTTACTATGAAGCTAAGCTGTTGTAACACATGGCTTGGTATTATTTTGCTGAAATAAGCAGGGGTGTCCATGATAACGTTGCTTGGTTTGAAATGTGGGCTAGTCAGACCACAGAACACTTTTCCACTTTGCATAGGTCCATTTTAGATTAGCTTGGGCCCAGCAAAGCCGGCAGCATCTCTGGGTGTGGTTGATAAATGGCTTTCGCTTGGCATAGTTTGAAGCGAAAAACTGTAGTTACTGTACTGACAGTGGTTTTCTGAAGTGTTCCTGAGCCCACGTCGTGATATCTGTTACACACTGATGTCGCTTTTTGATGCAGTACCGCCTGAGGGATCGAAGGTCCGTAATATCATCGCTTACGTGCAGTGATTTCTCCAGAATCTCTGAACCTTTTGATGATATTGCAGACCGTAGATTGTGAAATCCATAAATTCCTTGCTCATTAAGAAATGTTGTTCTTAAACTGTTGGACAATTTGATCACACATGTGTTCCTTGTTTGTGAATGACTGAGCAATTAGCCTGTCCACCTGTGGGATGTTCCAAATAAGTGTTTGATGAGCATTACTCAACTTTCTCAGTCTTTGGTGCCACGTGTGCCAGTTAAGTTTTGAAAGAAGTTGCAGGCATCAAATTACAAATGATCTAATATTTGCAAAAAATAACAAAAGTTTTCCAGTTCGAACATGAAGTATCTTGTCTTTGCCGTCTATTCAAATGAATATAAGTTGAAAAGGATTTGCAAAGCATTGTATTCTGTTTTTATTTACCATTTACATAACGTGCAAACTTCACTGGTTTTGTACTTTGTCGTTGTCATTGTCCACATAGGTTCCAAAAATGAGGTGAATTTTCACACACATTTATAATCACAATCTGTCTTCACTCTGCAGCATCGACACACTGCCAACAAGTCAGAGGAGGACATCGATGAAGCAGCAGAGTTTCTAGAAGTAAAAAAAAATTCAAATTTTCACTGTGAATGTTGTTTGACATCCTCTTGTGTCACATTAAGGGATACAACATTAACCGTTTTTTAATTACACGTGATTAGAAAGGTCATTGTTATTTGATGGCAAAGGTTCCACTACATCGTGTGTTTCAGTCCTTCTCACTCGCTATAAACGGACATTATGCTGATACGTTATTTTTATTCATTTTTGTAACCAAAACAAAGTTACAACAGGGGTGCACGCGCTTATGAACACCTGTTTATAGACACGCTACATTAGCTTAAAAAATGGCAGCAGGACAAACCAGCAAGCTTTTCCCACCCAACAAAAAGCTGAAATCGGCAGTGTGGCAACATTTTGGATTCTTAAAAATAACCTGTGAGTCATTAAAGATACAAAAGCTGCCGAAAATAAAGTTTTTGCTAAAGGGTTTAATACGTCCAATGCGGTGCAGTATTTGCGGGATCACCACTAGAGATGTCCGATAATGGCTTTTTTTCCGATTTCCGATATTGTCCAACTCTTAATTACCGATATATACAGTTGAGAAATTATATAATTTTGTTTTGATGCCCCGCTGGATGCATTAAACAATGTAACACGTTTTTCCAAAATAAATCAACTCAAGTTATGGAAAAAAATGCCAACATGGCACTGCTATATTTATTATTGAAGTCACAAAGTGCATTATTTTTTTTAACATGCCTCAAAACAGTAGCTTGGAATTTGGGACATGGTCTATCGGTAGCGGGAGGTGTATATTGTAGCGTCCCAGAAGAGTTATTGCTGCAAGGGACTCTGGGTATTTGTTCTGTTGTGTTACGGTGCGGATGTTCTCCCGAAATGTGTTTGTCATTCATGTTTGGTGGGGGTTTACAGTGTGGCGCATATTTGTAATAGTGTTAAAGTTGTTTATACTGTACGGCCACCCTCCGTTTGACCTGTATGGCTGTTGACCAAGTATGCTTGTATTCACTTGTGTGTATGTGAAAAGCCGTAGTTATTATGTGATTGGGTTGGCACGCAAAGGCAGTGCCTTTAGGGTTTATTGGCGCTCTGTACTTCTCCCTACGTCCGTGCTCACAGCGGCGTTTTAAAAAGTCATAAATTTTACTTTTTGAAACGGATACCGATAATTTCCGATATTGCATTTTAAAGCATTTATCGGCCGATAAGATCGGCAGTCCGATATTATCGGACATCCCTAATCACCACCCAACTTTACACACCAAAGTAAAGGTAAGACACAATAATATTAATAATAAAATTATTATTGTATTTGTTGTAAAATATTTTTTTTTGTATTAATAACTTTGTATTGTTACTATTATGTTATTTGATTACTGTTATTTGTGATAGTAATAAATAAAACATCAAATATTTAAGGAATCTCTGCAATTTTACACATTTTTGGTTTTTAAATAATAATCATGAAACCATAATTTTACTATATTTGTACAGTCAAAATGGAAAATGGTTGCATCTCTAGTCACATTACGTGATGTTTGGGAGTTAAATGTCTTTACTGTGACTTGCTATCATGCTGCAGCCGGTGGAGAGAGAGCCTCTCATCTATCACATGGAATCTGTGTCCGGTCACTCCAAAGACCACGATGATTTGCCAGACGACTTTTTTGATGTGACAGTGGATGATGTACGCAGGCGCTTTGCCCAGCTGAAAAGTGAAAGGTGAGTGAACAAAAACATTTTTACAGTCAAGAACACATTTACAAAACATTTTAATACCTGAACTTTCAAACACGACGCGTTCGACGACCAAGGTTGTAATTCAATACACTTGTAAGTTAAAGCAGCGCCGGCCATTGAAATTGATTCAAATACATAGTGCTTGGCCATCCAAAACTAAATATTTAAATGCAACATGCCTTTTAAAAAAAAACAACAAAAAAAAACGTTTCGTTAATAAACCCATACAATAGAATGTATTATAAACAAAATTATTGATACGCGTTTACAAAACCAAAAACCAGTGAAGTTGGTACGTTGTGTAAATGGTAAATAAAAACAGAAGCAACGATTTGCAAATCTTTTTCAACTTATATGCAATTGAATAGACTGCAAAGACAGGATATTTAATGTTCGAACTCAAAAACTTGTTTGTTTTTTTGCAAATAATCTTTAACTTAGAATTTAATGGCAGCAACACATTGCAAAAAAGTTGGCACAGGGGCATTTTTACCACTGTGTTATATGGTCTTTCCTTTTAACAACACTCAACTGAGGAAACCAATTTTAGAAGCTTTTCAGGTGGAATTCTTTCCCATTCTTCCTTGATGTACAGCAGTGGTGTCAAACTCAAATACAGAGCGGGCCAACATTTAAAACTGAACAAAGCCGCGGGCCGAGGTTGAAAAAATTAACCCTTTAATAGGGACCCAAACAAGTTTTGCATTGAATATTGACCAAGTAAGGCTTATATAACTTGACAGTGACATGGAAAATCCAGTTTCAAATAATAATAATTAAAAAATATCAATGGCATATAAAATAAAATAAAAACACAAATTTAATGCCTTTTTTCGGCGGCGGGGTTGGTGCTAGCAGGGGTGTATATTGTAGCGTCCCGGAAGAGTTAGTGATGCAAGGAGTTCTGGATATTTGTCCGGTTGTGTTTATGTTGTGTTACGGTGCGGATGTTCTCCCAAAATGTGTTTGTCATTCTTGTTTGCTGTGGGTTCACAGTGTGGCGCATATTTGTAACAGTGTTAACCTTGTTTATACGGCCACCCTCAGTGTGACCTGTATGGCTGTTGACCAAGTATGCCTTGCATACACTTGTGTGTGTGTGTATGAGCCGCATATATTTTGTGAGTGGGCCGGAACGCTGTTTTTATGGAAAAAAAGCAGACGTGGCGACATGTAGAGAACGACAAAAGCAGTGCTTTTAAGGCCCGCCCCCAATATTATTGTCCGGGTGGAAATCGGGAGAAATTCGGGAGGGGCACTGAACTTCGGGAGTCTCCGGGGAAAATTGGGAGGGTTGACGAGTATGAGTGTTAGCGGTGAATGTGGTGTTACGGCGGCGGGCCAGCTCTAATGTTAATTTAATATTGCCTCAAGGGCCAAATTAAATCACACGGCGGGCCAAATTCGGCCCGCGGGCCAGAGTTTGACACCCATGATGTACAGCTTAAGTTGTTCAACAGTCCGGGGTCTCCATGGTCGTATTTTACGTTTCATAATGTGCCACACATTTTCAATGAGAGACAGGTCTGGACTACAGGCAGGCAAGTTTACAGTAGTACCCGCACTTTTTTACTACGAAGCTACGCTGTTGTAACACATGCAGAATGTGGCTTGGCATTGTCTTGCTGATATAAGCCGGGGTGTCCATTTAAAAGACGTTGCTTGGATGGCAACATATGTTGCTCCAAAACTTGTATGTACCTTTCAGCATTAATGGTGCCTTCACAGATGTGGAAGTTACCCATGCCTCGGGCATTAATACACCCCCATACCATCACAGATGCTGGCTCTCCGCTACTTCTCCGCGGAGAGGTAGCAGCATGGGTAACGTTAGCTGTAGTGCGAGTGGTAATACGAGTGAAAGAAGGTGCAAATCTGGTAACAATTTTATATGATTCTATAGCAGCACCTCTTTCTCAACTATTCTATCTATTGTAAAGTAGGACCTGTCTTTCTACACCAGATGTTCTAGTTGTTTTTTTGTTCGACAGGAAATTGTTGGAGGAAGCTCCTTTGGTGACTAAAAATCTTCGAGAAACTCAGATGAAGGAGAAGATGGAAAGATACCCCAAAGTGCGTTTACATGACGCACACTCAGTCCTGTTTGAGACGTCTGATTGAAATGAACCCATTTGTGCCCACTTCTGCTGTGCATCCAGGTGGTTCTGAGAGTCCAATTTCCAGATCGACATGTTTTACAGGGCTTCTTCCGACCCTTGGAGACAGGTTTGTGCTAAAGCCAACTGTGGCTTCTTTACTGGCCGAAACCTACTGTTTCAACTTACCAAAGCATGACAGCCAATAGAACAAGAATCAGAGGAAAGTGTAAATATTGCCCTAATTTGTATTACTTGTTTTTTTTAAATCCAGTTGGGGCTTTAATGCATTTTGTCAGGAGCCACTTGGAGGATCCACAGCTCCCATTTTTCCTGTGTGAGTACAATAAAATAATTATCTTACCCAGGGTTGCTTTGGAAACTAACAACTTCCTTCTTAATCTTAGCTATTGCAGTCAATCCAATTATACCTTTTAATGAGATATTATCATACTTGCCAACCTTGAGACGTCCGATTTCAGGAGGTGGGGGGTAGGGGGCGTGGTTAAGAGGGGAGGAGTATATTTACAGCTACAATTCACCAAGGCAAATATTTAATATATATATATATATATATATATATATATATATATATATATATATATATATATATATAATTATATATAAGAAATACTTGAATCATTTATTTACACATATACACACACATAACACTCATCTACTCATTGTTGAGTTAAGGGTTGAATTGTCCATCCTTGTTCTTTTCTCTGTCACTATTTTTCTAACCATATGCATGTACAGTAGATGGCAGTATTGTCCTGTTTAAGAGTGTCACAACATTGACTGCTGTTGTGTGTTGTTACCGCGCTGGGAGGACGTTAATGAAACTGCCTAATAATAAACCCACATAAGAAACCAAGAACTCGCCCTCAGTCATTCTACAGTTATAACGTCATTGGGCAGACACGTTGTTTATAATGTGGGACTGGGAAAGCGGACGTGAAAACAGGCTGTCCTCACTCAGCTCCGCATGGAGCTGGAGGGGGCTTGGCCTCCAGCTCCGCCTGAATTTCGGGAGATTTTCGGGACAAATTTTGTCCCGGGAGGTTTCCGGGAGAGGCGCTGAATTTCGGGAGTCTCCCAGAAAATCCGGGAGGGTTGGCAAGTACGGATATTATGTCAACACTTCTGTTGACACTCTATGAAAACATTTTAAAGCTGTTGTTTCCTAGAACTCCCTTGACAAGTAGACCCTTGAGCTAACCTCTTTAAAGCCCAGAACATTGGCCAAATGTTTAAACGCAGACCATATCTTCCATAGCTTTTTACATCTGGCCCATCAAATAAAAATGGTAAAACATATTTATATATATTTATGTACGGTTACGGCAAGAGGTTTACATATACAGTACAGGCCAAAAGTTTGGACACACCTTCTCATTGAAAGCGTTTTCTTTATTCTCACGACTATTTACATTGTAGATTGTCACTGAAAGCATCAAAACTATGAATGAACACGTGGACTTAGATTTAAACTTCCTTTTTATTGTCATTCAAATTTGAACTTTACAGTACAGATAAGAAGAACATTTTGTTGCATTAGTTCATGGTAGTGTAGGATAAAAATCCATAAGGTGCAGATATAAATAAATAGATTACTGTACAGATGAATATATTGCACGTTTGTATATTCATCCACGTTTATGGATGTAAGTTATATTGTCTTTATGTTCCAGCGATTTAATCAATTTTTGGGGGGAATTGAGGGGCTTCACGGTGGCAGAGGGGTTAGTGCGTCTGCCTCACAATACGAAGTTCCTGCAGTCCTGGGTTCAAATCCAGGCTCGGGATCTTTCTGTGTGGAGTTTGCATGTTCTCCCCGTGAATGCGTGGGTTCCCTCCGGGTACTCCGGCTTCCTCCCACTTCCAAAGACATGCACCTGGGGATAGGTTGATTGGCAACACTAAATTGGCCCTAGTGTGTGAATGTGAGTGTGAATGTTGTCTGTCTATCTGTGTTGGCCCTGCGATGAGGTGGCGACTTGTCCAGGGTGTACCCCGCCTTCCGCCCGATTGTAGCTGAGATAGGCGCCAGCGCCCCCCGCGACCCCGTAAGGGACAAGCGGTAGAAAATGGATGGATGGATGAGGGAATTATTATGATGCGTTTAAGAGTCTTACGGCCTAAGGGAAGGAGCTGTCACAGAACCTGGAGGTTCTGCTTCGGAACCTCTTTGTAGAGTCCAGCTGTGAAAACAGTCCTTGGTGGGGGTGGGAGGAGTCCCTGCAAATTTTCTGAGCCCTGGTCAGGCAGCGGCTTTTTGCGATCTCCTGGGTAGGAGGAAGAGGAGTCCTGGTGATATTTTCCGCCAACCTCACCACTCTCTGGAGAGACTTCCAGTCTGAGGCACTGCAGGCTCCAGTCCAGACAAAGATGCTGTTGCTCAGTAGGCTCTCCATAGTGCCTCTGTAGAATGTGGTGAATGAACATGTGGAGTTATGTACTTAACAAAAAAAGGTGAAATAACTGAAAACATATTTTATATTTTAGTTTCTTCAAAATTGACACCCTTTGCTATGTTTACTTTTTTGCACACTCTTGCCATTCTCGCGATGAGTTTCAAGAGATAGTCACCTGAAAGGGTTCTCACATCACAGGTGTCATAGTTTTGCTGCCTCCTGTGGAAATCTACAGATCTTTTGTATTATTAGGTCCATCAGTGCTAAATATTATAAACTTATCACTTTCCTCGGGCACTGTTCCCGTTGCATTCAAAAAAGCGGTTATTCATCCTCTCCTTAAAAGACCTAACCTCGATCCTGACCTCATGGTAAACTACCGACCGGTGTCTCACCTTCCCTTTATTTCGAAAATCCTCGAAAAAATTGTTGCAGAGCAGCTAAATGAGCACTTAGCGTTTAACAATCTATGTGAAACCTTTCAATCCGGTTTCAGGGCAAATCACTCGACTGAGACAGCCCTCGCAAAATTGACTAATGATCTATTGCTAACGATGGACTCTGATGCGTCATCTATGTTGCTGCTCCTCGATCTTAGCGCTGCTTTCGATACCGTCGATCATAATATTTTATTAGAGCGTATCAAAATACGAATTGGTATGTCAGACTCAGCCCTGTCATGGTTTAACTCTTATCTTACTGATAGGATGCAGTGCGTCTCCTATAACAGTGTGACCTCGGACTATGTTAAGGTAACGTGTGGAGTTCCTCAGGGTTCGGTCCTTTGCCCTGTACTCTTCAGCATCTACATGCTGCCGCTAGGTGACGTCATACGCAAATACGGTATTAGCTTTCACTGTTATGCTGATGACACCCAACTTTACATGCCCCTAAAGGTGACCAACACGCCGGACTGTAGTCAGTTGGAAGCGTGTCTTAATGAAATTAAACAATGGATGTCCGCTAACTTTTTGCAACTTCCATCCATCCATCCATCTTCTACCGCTTATTCCCTTTTGGGGTCGCGGGGGGCGCTGGCGCCTATCTCAGCTACAATCGGGCGGAAGGCGGGGTACACCCTGGACAAGTCGCCACCTCATCGCAGGGCCAACACAGATAGACAGACAACATTCACACTCACATTCACACACTAGGGCCAATTTAGTGTTGCCAATCAACCTGTCCCCAGGTGCATGTCTTTGGAAGTGGGAGGAAGCCGGAGTACCCGGAGGGAACCCACGCATTCACGGGGAGAACATGCAAACTCCACACAGGAAGATCCCGAGCCTGGATTTGAACCCAGGACTGCAGGACCTTCGTATTGTGAGGCAGACGCACTAACCCCTCTGCCACCATGAAGCCAAACTTAATGCCAAAAAAACGGAAATGCTGATTATCGGTCCTGCTAGACACCGACCTCTATTTAATAATACAACTTTAACATTTGACAACCAAATCATAAAACAAGGTGACTCTGTAAAAAATCTGGGTATTATCTTCGACCCAACTCTCTCCTTTGAGTCACACATTAAAAGCGTTACTAAAACGGCCTTCTTTCATCTCCGTAATATCGCTAAAATTCGCTCCATTCTGTCCACTAAAGACGCTGAGATCATTATCCATGCGTTTGTTACGTCTCGTCTCGATTACTGTAACGTATTATTTTCGGGTCTCCCCATGTCTAGCATTAAAAGATTACAGTTGGTACAAAATGCGGCTGCTAGACTTTTGACAAGATCAAGAAAGTTTGATCATATTACGCCTGTACTGGCTCACCTGCACTGGCTTCCTGTGCACTTAAGATGTGACTTTAAGGTTTTACTACTTACATATAAAATACTACACGGTCTAGCTCCAGCCTATCTTGCCGATTGTATTGTACCGTATGTCCCGGCAAGAAATCTGCGTTCAAAAGACTCCGGCTTATTAGTGATTCCTAGAGCTCAAAAAAAGTCTGCGGGCTATAGAGCGTTTTCCGTTCGGGCTCCAGTACTCTGGAATGCCCTCCCGGTAACAGTTCGAGATGCTACCTCAGTAGAAGCATTTAAGTCTCATCTTAAAACTCATCTGTATACTCTAGCCTTTAAATAGACCTCCTTTTTAGACCAGTTGATCTGCCGCTTCTTTTCTTTCTCCTATGTCCCCCCCTCCCTTGTGGAGGGGGTCCGGTCCGATGACCATGGATGAAGTACTGACTGTCCAGACTCGAGACCCAGGATGGACCGCTCGTCGGGACCCAGGATGGACCGCTCGCCTGTATCGGTTGGGGACATCTCTACGCTGCTGATCCGCTTGAGATGGTTTCCTGTGGACGGGACTCTCACTGCTGTCTTGGAGCCACTATGGATTGAACTTTCACAGTATCATGTTAGACCCGCTCGACATCCATTGCTTTCGGTCCCCTAGAGGGGGGGGGGGTTGCCCACATCTGAGGTCCTCTCCAAGGTTTCTCATAGTCAGCATTGTCACTGGCGTCCCACTGAATGTGAATTCTCCCTGCCCACTGGGTGTGAGTTTTCCTTGCCCTTTTGTGGGTTCTTCCGAGGATGTTGTAGTCGTAATGATTTGTGCAGTCCTTTGAGACATTTGTGATTTGGGGCTATATAAATAAACATTGATTGATTGATCTGTTGTATAGGACTAGATGTTACAATCCCCTACTGCATACTTGAAACACCTTTGCGACTCTCGGTTGGTCAAGTGAGTGAACGCATCCTCTGGGTTATCAAGTGGGCGCCCCCCACCCCTCTTCCTCAGTGTTTCGCCGATAGGCCCACGACAACTCCAGAGGCTTCAGCAGTGAGTCCCAGCGTCCCAGGATCACTCCCTAGATGCCATCAACTCACTTGAAAGCCCAGGTGGAGTTCCTTCCCTTGACCCACAGCCACCGACTCCCCTTTTCAGCGGAAGAGGTCTTTCACTGCCTGCCGGTGGGCCTTCCCTCGCACTCCCATTTCCCTGAGGAGCCTGGATGTTGAGGTGCCCACGAACCCTCTGCAGCCTACTTCTACTGGGCGTACCCTCACTTTCCAGCCTTGTTGTTGCACATCGGCTGCAAGCTCAGTGTACCTCAGCTTCTTGCGCTCGTTGGCCTCCTCCATTGCACTCTCCCAGGGCACCATGAGCTCCAATTTGTAGACGAGCCTGAGCGAAGCTGACCACAGAACAAGATCTGGCCGCAGGTTGGTGGACGTGATGTCAACTGGGAAGCAGAGCCTATGGCCCAGGTCTGCCAGCAGTTTCCAGTCCCGTGCCCACCTAGCTGTCCAGTGTCTGGTCTTGTGGGGGTGAGGTTGGCTTGACCCTAGCCCTCTCGGACAAATGTTGTTGCTTGCCAACGGGATGTTGGGGGAGCAAGGGCATTGACACTTGTCCGTCGACTATCCAGCACTGCTGCAAGACACTTTAGCACCTGGTTGTGCCGCCAGGTGTAACGGCTGTGGGTGAGGCTGGTCTTTCAGCCCACCAGGATGTGCTTTAGTGTTGCTGGACTCGGACATAGAGGGCATGTGGGGTCCTCACCATACCACTGGCTGAGGATTTTTGGAGAAGGCAGGACATCATAGGCAGCCCTGATGGTAAAGCTTGCCCTGAATGCCTCCATCTCCCACAGCTCTTTCCAGGAGATCTTTCTCTTCTCCACTGCTTCCCAATGCCATCCACTGCCCTTGTTTTGCCTGCGCCACAGCCTTTGCGCACCTTCTTGCTTCCTCTTCCCGACGTATCTCCTGGACCACCAGCTTGCGTCTCTGAGATCGAGTGGCCTTACTCCAGGCTGGTGTACTGGCCCCAAAGCCAAGACCACTGCGCATGAAAATAAAGAAAACGCATTGAAATGAGAAGGTGTGTCCAAACTTTAGGTGTACTGTACTTACAGTATATCATGTCATATTGATTTTGGACCCAATAATTTTTTTTTAAACTTGACTAATACAGGGTTCAAATGATACGGAGGGAAATATATTTACACACCAACTAATAATTGGTAAATGTACATTAAAACGTTTTCTGCTGCCATTTGCAAGATTCTTAACAGTATTGGTAAAGTTGATTTAAATGGATTAGTTTCCCATCACCAACCCTCGCTTTTAAACACAAATGTTCAATAGTGTTGAGGTCAGGGGTTTGGAAAATAATTTCAAAACGTGGGGTTGTCCTGCTTTATTATTCCAAATGTGTGACACATTTGAACTTTGGTGGATCCTGGGTTGTTTCTGAGCATCTAAACTAATTTCCTTCCATCTGAGGGTCACAGTTTAGATCTTCTTTTAGACCTTGGCTGCTGCATTAAAATCACCAGTCCGAGTGAGGATCTGTTTAGAAATGTCACAAATATTTTCCAGCTCGGATAAATCTGCAGTTGTTAAATAGTTTAAAATACATTCTAGTTCTTGTTCTTATAAATTAATTAGCATGATCAAATAAACATACCTGTAAGTCCAGAAGAATTCAAGGCCCCACATTGATAAAGAAATACTTTTGACCACCACCACACATCTTGCCAGTCGCACAGTAACAGTTTTGCAAAAATCCAGTCCATAAACTGTTTTTTCAACTTTTTTTCAGTCATCACCCCACCGAAAAAAAATCTGGATGATCCGGGTGTCACACTTTTCCAGGTGAGGAAATTACATTTAAGCATTAAGTGTCCCTCACATCGCTGTGAAGCACTTTCCACACATACTGACTCTCATTATCAACACTTCTCCTCACTTCCGACACGTCCATGCTCACAAACTTGACACACTCTTCAAGTAAGCAAGGACCCTACGGACGTGACTAGGTCGGTAGAAGCTGGGGATCAAACCAGGAACCCTCAGGTTGCTGGCACAGACTTTCTCCCGACCACGACACTCCGTCCCCTGTTGAACACTTTGTTCAAATATAGGAGAATAAAACACTATACTTTAATCAACTGAATCGTTGGTATCAAAGTTAGTTTGTGACGAACCCCAAGATGCAGAGAAGGAGGCAGGCATTGCGTGGGAAAACATGATTTAATAAAACACTAAGACAAAACCGAACAAAAGGGTACAAACAAAAAGCGCGCACGAGGCGAATAACAAACTAAAAGAGCTAGCATGGGAGCTAGAAAACAATAGGAGCTTAGCATGAAGCTAGCAAAAACGAAAAGGCCTAGCGTGGAAGCTAGCGGGTAGCGAGCAGGAAAACAGAAGTTGTTAAGTGTTGTACGCAGACAAATTGAAAGCAGGGAACAAAAGACAGTAAGCTACAAACTGCTACCGAAATATAGCTTACCGCTACGCTGCAATGACACGACACGACAGGAGCGACAATACAATACAATAATACAGCCCAGACTGGAGGAGAAAAAAGGTCTAAATATGAGCGGGCTGATTGACACCAGGTGTGGCCAGGTGCCAATCAGCCGCAGCCGAGGGGAAACAGTGCTCAGGGAGAAAGACAGGAAACCAACAAAATAAGAGCGCTGACAGGAAATACTACACACACGGAGGAAAAAACTAAGACACAAACAAACTGTCAGGGGCAAGCCTGACAGTTGGCGTACCACTAGTGGTACACGTACCACAGTTTGCGAATCCAACTGCATTACACCAAAGGTCGTGCAGAAAAAAAATGTACGTATAAGTCATTTGTGCCTCTCCTTTGCAGGCATGTTACATTTAGAACATGTGTAAATATGTGAAGTTTTTTCATATAACGTGTTAAGCATATCTGAAACAAACAATGACTGATGAAAGGATATGACTAGGCCTAACTCAAATATTCCAAACCAAAATGCTGTTTGCTGGCTTAAACGTTTTATAATGTTTATTATTTCTTTTTTTGAGTGTATTACATTCCTGCCATCAAGTATGATTGTTGGTATTTCCCCTGTGATGTATTCCTTTGGTTTCATGAAGACCATTTCATGGTTTTAGTTGTAGATCTTGTCAGGACAAAAGTTTGTACAAACCTCTGTCTATTTTGCCACTTGTGCCAGCTTTTTTGAAACATGTTGCAGGCATCAAAATCCAGATGAGCTAATATTTGCAAAAATGAACAAAGTTTACCAGTTTGAATGTTAATTATCTTGTCTTTGCAGTCTATTCAATTGAATATAAGTTGAAAAGGATTTACAAATCATTGTGTTCTGTTTTATTTACCATAAACACGGTGTGCCAACTTCATTGGTTTTAGGGTTTGTTTTTCCCGCATTCTCTTAGACTTAAGACATGTTTACTGTGCTTCTGTTTTTCTGTCTTAATGTTACAGTGGACATCACCAGCCTGTACAATGTTCATTATATATAATTAAGTCTTATGTATTATGTATCATCATAGGGCAGAAGGGTGAAAGTGTTTTTACCAGCCATTTTATTGGTGCTCATTTTGAGGTCTTCCACTTCCTCCCTAAGATTCCAGAGCAATCATTGAATTGAACTTAAGTTAAACTTAAGTTTTTCTAGAATTACATTTTGTACCCTTTTTATAAAGTTATTTCCTTCTCTTTTCTTCTTGAGCAGTCCGACCTGTTTCCTGGTGCTCTGGTGTACCTCGGCTCTGACGTTAAGAGAGGTTTCTGCTGCTTTGTATTTATATTGGTTGTATTTTGTTTTCTGGGTGACATTTATTAATTTTTGTGTATCCGTGTTGACTCCGTAGAATTCTACTTAAAGAAGGAATTCCTCAGCACTTCTGTCTCAGCTTTGCAAGCCAATGAATCCATTGCAAGGTATGCCCACATGCATTCCATAGCCCTTAACCTTACCAAAATGACTTTGAACTGTCACAATGCACTAATGTCCGTAAAATGATGCAGGTTTGTATTACTTAGTTTAGAGCATGTTTACAATCAAAGTTTTATACGGGTCGTGTTATGCAAATCCAACTTTTCTTCAGTCTGTTTTTGTATATTTGGGATCATACTGACTCTGGAAAAGTTGAATCCAAATATTAAGGTGTGGCGGAGATATTAATAAAACAATTTTCCCTCTTCCCAAACAAGTTGTTTAGATTTTGACACTTTAGTTTTTGTGCACAAGTGCGAAATCAAGTTTGTATTTGTTTTAATGCTTGCAAAACTTTCGACTTTCGTCAATTATGTAAGAACACTGTTATATATATAAATATAATACACACATGCTTTTGAGCCCCTGCCACGAAAACAAATGTTTGCCTTGGTTCCCTTAAAATATGAGCCCTCCTTTAAGTTCAAATTCGCGGCCTGCATCCTCACTCACCAATTTGTGCTCACCATCACACATATGATAACATGTTGTCATTCATCAATCAGCCAGAGAGCAGATATGCTAATGTTTGTCTCTCGTAGTTTGCATAGTCCAAGTGGAACATCTGTGTACACATTTACAGCATTTTTCCCAACAGCCTGTAATTGTTTGTGTTTTTCTTTGTTTGACTCCTTCCTTACTCGGCATTTTAAGAGCTGCCTGACCTAAATTCACCGAACACTTGCCGTCCTTCCAGACCCTAATGCAGCTAGTGTATCTCTCGTAAAATCTCAGGATAGCTTGGCTGTTCCTGTTGTCTGTTAACCTTTGACCCACGGCAAGGGCAGTCGCGGGAGTCGCCGCGGTTAAATCGAGCCCTGAGGATGGCGCTATCTTCTTGAGCGTATTCCCTGTCAACTTAGTTTTCCTGTGTCCCTCCTCTCTCCCATTCTCCCACACGGCAGCTGCATGCTTCAGTCGCCAGAAGCTTCCGCCAGCTACTTGGACACTGTAGAAGCACTGCCTGCTCAGCCAAGAGCTGACAACAACTTACCCTTGGAGGACCACCAAAGTCTGTCGGCAAACACCCCCCAGGCTGCTAAGCCCTCCAGGTGTGAAGGGGGCAAGGTGCCCAAGTGGCTCAAGCTTCCAGGTGAGTGTTGCACACCATCTAGGACACGTGTACACTCGTTTACTAATTTTTATGTATACCACGGTATCAAAAAACAACAAAATGTTACATCATACCGTCCTTGTGGTATGAAAGACAGCGGAGGTCAGAAGTCCATTAGGTGGCTTAAAAGTATCAAAAACCCCTCCTCCTGCTGGTTGAGAGAAGCAAGTCCCCAGAACATCAAATTAACAACCACAGATGTAGAATGAAGTAAAGATGTTGGTGTAATAAATCAATTACAGCAGCAAACAACTACTTCTGTAGAGTGTATAATGTGATCGGTAAAATGTTGTTTTAAGTTATTTTAACAACTACCAATGCAGATTAAATAAAGTGAAAGTAAAGAATTCAGTGTTTTAAATAAATTACAATTAAACTGCAGATGCAGAGTGACTGAGAAGAGGTCTTCCTGCTTCAGTCACCACGAGCAGTGTTCTGATTTTTGGATGTTCTTGTTCGCTGCATGTCTGGTAATGATTTGATACTGTGAGGAAAAATAGAAATAAGATGCATAGACTTAGACAAACTTTATTTTTCCACAAGGGAAATTGTTCCACACAATTTCCCTTGTAAAGGTAAAGATGAAAAGGATAATGCACACAAAGGTAAAAAAAGAGGGGAAACAAATGGTATAAAGTAGGCAAAGATGTACCATAGTGGCAACATAAAATATAATGTGTAATATGTACTTATTATATATACAGTATATAAGAGATACTGATATATTAATATATGTACTAGAGGTGTCCAATAATGGCTTTTTTGCCGATATTGTCCAACTCCTAATTACCGATTCCGATATGAACCGATACCGATATATACAGTTGGGGAATTAACACATTATGATGCCTAATTTTGTTGTGATGCCCCGCCGGATGCATTAAACAATGTAACAAGGTTTTCCAAAATAAATCAACTCAAGTTAAGAAAAAATGCCAACATGGCACTGCCATATTTATTATTGTGGGGAAAAGTGGATTATTTTTTTTTTTTAACATGCCTCAAAACAGCAGCTTGGAATTCAGGACATTGTTTCCCTTAGAGAGCATGAGGAGGTTGAGGTGGGCGGGGTTGAGGTGGTTGTGGGTAGCAGGGGGTGTATATTGTAGCGTCCCAGAAGAGTTAGTGCTGCAAGGAGTTCTGGGTATTTCTTCTGTTGTGTTTATGTTGTGTTACGGTGCGGATGTTCTCCCGAAATGTGTTTTTCATCCTTGTTTGGTGTGTTTACAGTGTGGCGCAGATTAGTAACAGTGTTAAAGTTGTTTATACGGCCACCCTCAGTGTGACCTGTATGGCTGTCGACCAAGTAGGCCTTCCATTCATTTGTGTGTGTGAAAAGCCGTAGATATTATGTGATTGGACCGGCACCCAAAGGCAGTACCTTTAAGGTTTATTGGCGCTCTGTACTTCTCCCTACGTCCGTGTATCACTCCGTACAGCAGCATTTAAAAAAAAGTCATACATTTTACTTTTTGAAACCGATACAGATCATTTCTGATATTACATTTTAAAGCATATATCGACCGATATCGGATGTCCAATATTATCGGATATCTCTACTGTATACAGTGGGGCAAAAAAGTATTTAGTCAGCCACCGATTGTACAAGTTCTCCCACTTAAAATGATGACAGAGGTCTGTAATTTTCATCATAGGTACACTTCAACTGTGAGAGACAGAATGTGAAAAAATCCAGGAATTCACATTGTAGGAATTTTAAGGAATTTATTTGTAAATTATTGTGGAAAATAAGTATTTGGTCACTTCAAACAAGGAATATCTCTGGCTCTCACAGACCTGTAACTTCTTCTTTAAGAAGCTCTTCTGTCCTCCACTCGTTACCTGTATTAATGGTACTTTTTTGAACTCGTTATCTGTATAAAAGACACCTGTCCACGGTCTCAAACAGTCAGACTCCAAACTCCACTATGGCCAAGACCAAAGAGCTGTCGAAGGACACCAGGAAAAGAATTGTAGACCTGCACCAGACTGGGAAGATTGAATCTACAATAGGCAAACAGCTTGGTGTGAAAAAATCAACTGTGGGAGCAATTATCAGAAAAGGGAAGACATACAAAAGACCACTGATCATTTCCCTCGATCTGGGGCTCCACGCAAGATCTCATCCCATGGGGTCAAAATGATCATGAGAACGGTGAGGAAAAATCCCAGAACCACACGGGGGGACCTGGTGAATGACCTGCAGACAGCTGGGACCAAAGTAACAAAGGTTACCATCAGTAACACACTACGCCGACAGGGAATCAAATTCTGCAGTGCCAGACGTGTCCCCCTGCTTAAGTTAGTGCATGTCCAGGACCGTCTGAAGTTTGCCAGAGAGCACATGGGAGAATGTCATGTGGTCAGATGAAACCAAAATATAACTTTTTGGTATCCACTCAACTCGACGTGTTTGGAGGAAGAAGAATACTGAGTTGCATCCCAAGAACACCATACCTACTGTGAATCATGGGGGTGGAAACATCATGCTTTGGGGCTGTTTTTCTGCTAAGGGGACAGGACGACTGATCCGTGTTAAGGAAAGAATGAATGGGGCCATGTATCGTGAGATTTTGAGCCAAAACCTCCTTCCATCAGTGAGAGCTTTGAATGGTTGACCAAATACTTATTTGCCACCATAATTTACAAATACATTCTTTAAAATTCCTACAATGTGAATTCCTGGATTTTTTTTTCACATTCTGTCTCTAACAGTTGAAGTGTACCTATGATGAAAATTACAGACCTTTGTCATCATTTTAAGTGGGAGAACTTGCACAATCGCTGGCTGACTAAATACTTTTTTGCCCCACTGTGCATATATAACAAATCCCAATTACCATGTACAATACAGTATATGTAACAGCTGGAGCAAAAAAAGGGCAGCATACAATTAAGTGTAGTTACTGATAAATAAATACAAAATGGATACACTTAAATTGCTGCATGTATAAATAAACAGAAAATAGGCTTGCTTTATTGTTTCAAAAGTGGAACCCTATTATGTCCACAACACATTTATGTTTACAACTGCTTATGTTGTGACGTGAGTGAGCCAATCAGGGGAGGGTGATTTAAACGTTTTCCACTCTTTAAATTTAAAAGATCATTTAAAATCTGTGTTAAAGGGGAACTGCACTTTTTTTTTCCGCCATTGTTCACGACAGAAATATTATTTTTTTTATCCATCTATTCATCAATTTTATACCACATGTTTCTAAATATTAGATAAAAGTAAATAAGAGTCTGCTTAAAGCACAGCTAATGGTAGGTCCTCTATTTTGCCCATAAAATCTAATAACCCTCGCCCCATCCTTGTTTGTGCATCAATCAATCAATGCCATGAGTGTCAGTTTGGTTGATTGACATCTGTGGTCTTTACAGGTAAGAAATAAGAGGAACAACATGTGTACACCAGTATACACCAGGAAAGTGCTTTAAAGGTGGATGCTGTTTGAATTCAGCATGGAAGATTATTGGACTGTGAGGTAAAAAAAAAACTGTTCAGTACAGATTTCAAATTTCCTTTTCACAAAGATTGTTTTAAAAGGAACTGCATATTTCAATAAAAAAATTGCTGTGTAAATCTTTTCAAATTCTTGTTTTTGCGCTCATTTCCGTGAGTGTAGCTTTAATTTGATGAAAAATAAATGGTTTCTATGTAAATGACACTGAAATGTGCTCTATTTACTCATAGAAGGAATACGTAATAGAAACACTACATCGATTATACTCACCCAATAATGCTTATTCTGATTCTGATTGTTAAATATGACCATTTACAGTTATGTGCTGCCGCCTGTTGGTTTTGAACTGGCGATTCAAAACACACTGCTGCGTTTAGATGGAGACAGGTGTGGACAATAATGGACACAGACGCACTTGTCCCCACACTGAAAGTATACAGCAAAGGAGAAAAACAATTTGATGTTGCTTTTATTCTCTCAACACAGTCTGCATCAGCTGCTGTGACTGAGTGTTAGTAACATGAGGAAAGCGATGTGTCGAGAACAGTTTCACAACTAGTTTATAAAGTCTTTAGTTTGACGACTTAGATGTTCACTCGTCCTTTATTTAACTGCAAACTGTATCAGTGTTCAAATAACATCAATACAGGCTAAAATGTTTTGTCATCTCATCAAACTGAACGAAGGCTGTGAAGATTGTGTATTCAACGTGAGAGGTATCACTCCTTTTTATTTTTGTTGGCCAAACTGAACTGCAAGGAGGCTTGGAGAGGAACAAAGCTTGTTTATTAGACTTCTACTTCATTAGCCGAACTGCTTTGTGTTTTATTTTAATATCAAAAAGTAAACCCCATGTTTTTTTAAGAGACTTGTTTTTTCATGTCACAAAGGTATTACTTCAATAATCATTCATGTGACACAGCATTTTGTTAATATTTTATTGTGTATAGTTAATTCCTATACGACATATTTCTGCTCAAACTCTTAATGGATCCGTCCCGATCCAGCATCTACATAACTCAAAACCAATGAAGTTGACACATTGTGTAAATGGTAAATAAAAACAGAATACTATGATTTGCAAATCCTTTTCAACTTATATTCAATTGAATTGACTGCAAAAACAAGATAGTTAATGTTCAAACTGATAAACAAAATTTTTATTTGCATATATTTTTTACTTATTATTTAATGGCAGCAACACATTGCAAAAAAGTTGGCACAGGTGCATTTTTATCACTGTGTTACATTGACTTTCCTTTTAACAACACTCCATAAACGTTTGGGAACTGCGGAGACTAATTTTAAAGCTTGTCAGGTGAAATTGTTTCCCATTCTTGCTCGATGTACAGCTCAAGTTGTTCAACAGTCCAGGGTCTCTGTTGTCGTATTTGATGCTTCATAATGGGCCACACATTTTCAATGGGAGACGTGGACTACAGGCACGCCGGTTTAGTACTGGCACTCTTTTACTATGAAACCATGCTCTTACATCACGTGCAGAATGTGGCTTGGCGTGGTCTTGCTGAAATAAGCAGGGGCGTCCATGAAAAAGACGTTGCTTGGATGGCAGCATATGTTTCCCCAAAACCTCTATGTACCTTTCCGCATTATTGGGGCCTTCACAGATGTGTAAGTTACCCATGCCTTGGGCACTAATACACACCCATACCATCACAGATGCTGGCTTTTCAACGTTGTGCCTATAACAGTCTGGATGGTTATTTTCCTCTTTGGTCCAGAGGACACAAAGTCCACAGTTTCCAAAAAACAATTTGAAATGTGGACTTGTCAGACCACTGAACACTTTTCCACTTTGCATCAGTCCATCTTGGATGAGCTCAGGCCCAGCAAAGCAGCGTCTCTGGGTGTTGTTAATAAATGGCTTTCGTTTTGCATAGTACAGTTTTAACTTGCACTTACAGATGTAGCGACCAACTTTTGTTACTTTATGTTGAAGAGGTTTATTTAGCCTACTGACGTGTATTTATAAATGGTTGATTTATCCCACCACTTCAGGTGGAATGGTACAATCCATACAACACGTCAAAGACAACGTAACGCTAACATCACGTGACACCTCTGATGAAGGCTGCAAAAGCAAGATAGCCGAAACTTGTCAGGTACAATACTTTACCTTACTAGACTATATAAATCAACCATTTATATAGTCCTGAGGATGGTGCTATCTTCTTGAGCGTATTCCCTGTCAACTTAGTTTTCCTGTGTCCCTCCTCTCTTCCATGTTCCAATTGTTTGGAACAATTGGAACACAAACTGGCCCGCTTCCGCAACCACCTGAGATTCACATTACGTTGCCGAGATGGAGTTGTTCCAACAAGCTTGGGGATCAAAAACCCAATTCCGACGATGAACGCGGAACGAATTGTAAGAAAAGCTCGAAATGCCTTGGTGAGAGAAAGAATACGATGCACAGTGAACAAGATCAACATCATTGAAGAGCAGTTAACCTAGAAAAGGAGTGGATTTAAACAACGTTTCCCCCTGCACACGGAAATCGAACGGATAATGAATGAACATCTACATTGTGAGCACGAGAAGGAATTCCAGACAACAAAATACCGTCATGTCAGAAAACTTGAGAATCTAACCTCGGTGAAAAAGGAGGAGGAACACACAGAAAAAAGAGAAAAATGGGTATGTAACCTTTCACAACGCAAATTAACAAAAACGGAAAACAAGGTGCTGTCTCGCGGTCTTAATTTTGCCACAACCCCAATAAACATCCCATATGTAGGGAAGAATGGAAAGCTTTACAGTCAATAGCCAAAGACAAAACAAACAAAGTACTACCTGCAGATAAGAGAAGGACAACAGTCATTATGGACACACAACATTATGAAAGCCAAATGATAGCTATGCTGGAGGATAAAGACACATATGAAGTTCTAAAAAAGGACCCGACAGAAGACAAAAACAAAAAACTGAAGACTACTAAAACAAGGGAAAAATAGACAAGGACAACTACAGTTTTTTAGTACCGACAGCCAGTATCACCCCTAGAATATACGGCACCCCTAAAATACATAAAAAAGACGTTCCACTCCACCCAATTGTTGACAGCATAGTCGAGATAATGAAACCTCTCCTCGGCCAGACAAAGCAACACTGCAAAAACTCAAAGCAGCTGGCACAAGAATTAAACACTATAACAGTAGAATCAGACGAGATGCTCATATCCCACGACTAAGGTTGGGTATTGTTTGAATTCGAACGATTCCCATTCCTATTCCGATTCTTTGTTTCGATTCCGATTCCTGACGATTCTCGATTCCAATTTTTCTTGTACCATGCCGGGATCAATGTGTTTGACAGGTAGTCCCTGGAAGGTGGTATGTATTTTGGGTTGAGAGTTTTCACCATATCCCTGCAAACATAAACAAACATGTAATGTTGCTGTTACTGTTTAGCCCAGTATCAATTAGCTTAACTCTAACGTTATTGCTTGGATAGATTCAATTAGATAGTACTTTATTTATTCCGTCAGGAGAGTTCCTTCAGGAAAATTAAAATTTTCAGCACAATCCCATTAAAGATCAGACAAACATTACTGGGAGACAGAACAGGATCGCTGACGGGTCTGCCGGCTTCCAGCGCCCCTTACAAAAAAGATGAGATACAGGTAAACAAGGGGTGGGAATGGGAGAAAAAAAAATAGAAGATTAAAATAAAAAAATAAAAGAAATAATAATAAATAAAAAAATCGACTTGACTAACCTAAATGTTGGAGATTCCACCTCTGAAAAGGGATGCAGTCTTTTGACTGTGTGCAGTGACCTTTCTGTGGCACTCTTCTGTCTGTGGCACCGACATCTTCCCCATTGCTGCTACGGTGAACGGAGTACGCTGAGCACATTGCGGAGCCTGGCTAGCAGGTTGTAAATTGTCCATGAAAAAATACGCAGGCTAATTTGTTAGCTGCCTCAACGTTGGTGCAAAACACATTATTTATTGCATATATATTGTTTTACTTACCGGATTCGGATTGCAGTGCAGTCACCGAGGTGTCAGGCTGGGCGTCGGAGCCGGAACCAGAGGAAGAGGCAGAGGAGGACGGTCGGCGCAGCGCGTCGAAGACGGGAAACGCATTTATTTGTACTCCATGAATTCGGAGGTGCTTCATCATGTTCGATGTGCACCCTCCTAAGCACAAAACAGTCCTGTCGCACGTGTTACATTTCGCCGATATTTCATTTTTTTTTAGTAAAATAAAGCCACACTTTCGACCGCCCACGCCCGCTATCCATGCTTGACTGACTCGCTCGGCTATGCTAACACTTCCGGCGGTGGGCGCTTCTTTGTTGGGTGTTCAGCGGCTTCTTCTTCCGAGCGGCGGACTGGGTATCGAAACTAGGAATCGAAATTTAAACTTTTGAACGATTCCGGGAGAATAGGAAAGTCAGTCCCGGTTCCAATCGATACTCGATACTCAACGGTAGTCTCCCTATTTACAAAAACCCCAGTGGACGTCACAAAAAAAAAAACATAGTACAGAACCGCCTGCAAGCAGACTCAACACTCCGGAAACGAACAAACCTAACAGTTAAAAACATAGTCCAGTTGTTATCATTCGTAGCCAAGTCTACATATTTCCTGTTCAGAGGAACCATGTACAGACAGAAGGAGGGTTTTGCCATGGGGGACCCCCTCTCAGCCATCATGAGTGGCTTCTTCATGGAAGACTTGGAGGCCAAAGCCATAGCCACCGCTCCCGAAGGATGTAGACTGTCCCTCTGGAGGCGCTATGTGGACGATATCCTGGAAAATATTAAGACTGATTACACACAAAGACTTACTGACCACTTAAACACCATAGACGAGACGGGAAACATAAAGTTCACTCATGAAGAGGAAGAGCACAAATACATCGCTTTACTGGACATGAAAATCAACCACATTGAGGATGGAATCAATCAATCAATGTTTACTTATATAGCCCTAAATCACTAGTGTCTCAAAGGGCTGCACAAACCATGACACAAACCACTACGACATCCTCTGTAGGCCCACATAAGGGCAAGGAAAACTCACACCCAGTGGGACGTCGGTGACAATGATGACTATGAGAACCTTGGAGAGGAGGAAAGCAATGGATGTCGAGCGGGTCTAACATGATACTGTGAAAGTTCAATCCATAATGGATCCAACACAGTCGCGAGAGTCCAGTCCAAAGCGGATCCAACACAGCAGCGAGAGTCCTGTTCACAGCGGAGCCAGCAGGAAAACATCCCAAGCGGAGGCGGATCAGCAGCGCAGAGATGTCCCCAGCCGATACACAGGCAAGCAGTACATGGCCACCGGACCGGACCGGACCCCCTCCACAAGGGAGAGTGGGACATAGGAGAAAAAGAAAAGAAATGGCAGATCAACTGGTCTAAAAAGGGAGTCTATTTAAAGGCTAAAGTATACAAATGAGTTTTAAGGTGAGACTTAAATGCTTCTACTGAGGTGGCATCTCGAACTTTTACCGGGAGAGCATTCCAGAGTACTGGAGCCCGAAATGAAAACGCTCTATAGCCCGCAGACTTTTTTTGGGCTTTGGGAATCACTAATAAGCCGGAGTCCTTTGAACGCAGATTTCTTGCCGGGACATATGGTACAATACAATCGGCAAGATAGGATGGAGCTAGACCGTGTAGTATTTTAAACGTAAGTAGTAAAACCTTAAAGTCACATCTTAAGTGCACAGGTAGCCAGTGCAGGTGAGCCAGTACAGGCGTAATGTGATCAAACTTTCTTGTTCTTGTCAAAAGTCTAGCAGCCGCATTTTCTACCAACTGTAATGTTTTAATGCTAGACATGGGGAGACCTGAAAATAATACGTTACAGTAATCGAGACGAGACGTAACAAACGCATGGATAATGATCTCAGCGTCTTTAGTGGACAGAATGGAGCGAATTTTAGCGATATTACGGAGATGAAAGAAGTCCGTTTTAGTAAAGCTTTTAATGTGTGACTCAAAGGAGAGAGTTGGGTCAAAGATAGTTTGATTCTTTACCGAGTCGAAGCATCAATATAACAATATACAGAAAACCCACACATACGGATCAATACTTACTATGGACATTAGAGCACCCCACAGCACACAAACTGTCAGTAGTCCGCACCCTATTAGAGATGCGCGGTTTGCGGTCTCGTCCGCGGATAAACCGCGGGTCGGGCGGGTGACATGACGAAAAAATATATTTTAATTGGATTCAGGCGGGTGGCGGTTGAAGCATCCGGAAATATTTGATATGCATGGTTCTGTGATCGGTATCCTTTGCCAATCAAAGTGCCATTTAAGACCCGTGTCATAAAGCGAAGAAGACAATAAGAGATGCTATTATTCTCCTGAATGACTGCCGGTAGTCACCCAGATAATAAGTATTAGGGCGTGCTATGAAGCCATTGGCTTTGTCGCCTACTACAACATGTAGTAGGCGACAAATGCTGGGCTTGTCAGCCCAGCATCATGTTGTGTGTGGCTTCCGCGGTATACTGGGTGACACAGAGTACACTAATGGTTGTGATATAAACAATTTTAACACTCTTAGTAATATGCGCCACGCTGTGAAGCCACACCAATTAAGAACGACAAACACATTTCGAGAGAACATCCTCACAGTAACACAACATAAACGCAACACAACAAATACCCATAATCCTTTGTATCGGCGACACTTCCTGAATATATTTTACACCCCCGGCGCCCCCAACCCCTGCGTCGGTAAGGTGGGCGGGGTTGTCCAATTGTCATCATTACTCTGTGAGACAGGTTTAAATAGCTCTGTGAGTGGTAAAGGCGGACAACCTCTGATGTATTTCAGCGGGCGGTAGGCGGGCGGGTACGATCTTGCTAAAATGTTGGTTTGGGCGGACGGCGGGTGGATGACGACATTGCGGATGCGGATGATATAGTTGCCTATCCGCGCATCTCTACACCCTATACGATCGCACCAAGCTGATCACAGACAACCATGACAGAGAAAAGGAGGAGAACCACATAAGAAAGGCGCTCAAAGCCTGCAACTACCCAAACTGGGCCATAAACAAAGGCAAACGAGATGGTCCAGAGGAACAACAAGGAGGAAAAAAAGAAGAAAGGTTCTAGGCCTGAGAACCTGGGCATGGTAACCCTCCCATACGTCAGGGGCGTCACAGAAGGCATACAGCGAGCAATGAGGAAACACCGCATCAGCACACCAGTGAACCCGCTCATCAAGCTTCGCCAAATCCTAGTATAAGGGTCAGATCCCCCCCCTAACAAAAAGTGTGATATGATATATGAGATCCCTTGCCTAACATGCAATAAAATATACATAGGAGAGACAGGTCGACAGTTCAGCACACGGAAAAAGGAACACCAGAAAAAATGTGAAAAGGAAACATCTGGAACGCTCACCCGAGCTACGAGAATGAAAGCAACGCAGGAAAATCTAAAATCAGCCATTTCAGATCACTGCCAGACGGAAAACCATCTAATGAACTGGGAGGCAGCCAAGGTCATTAGAATGGAAAGCAACAAATTCCATCGGTGGATCAAAGAGGCGGTTGAAATCAGGAAGCGGGCCCCAAAGACTGTCAACAGGGATGAAGGAGCATACCAATTATATCCCACACCTGGGACACAGTCCTGCAGGGCCGCCCCCGGCCGCTTGGTAGACATCCAGACTACAAGGGGCACCCCGCCATACCCCCGGCTCACACTAGGGGACGCCATGGTACAATCCATATAACACGTCACAGACAACGTCACGCTAACATCACATGACACCTCTGATGAAGGCTGCAGAAGCAAGGTAGCCGAAACTTGTCAGGACAACACTAGCCTCTATAAAACAACCATTTATAAAAACTTTAGTTATTTACAGTGGTTTTATGAAATGTTCCTGAGCCCATGTGGTGATATCCTTTACACAATGATGTCGCTTTTTGATGCAGTACTGCCCGAGGGTTTTCTCCAGATTTTCTGAACCTTTTGATATTATGGACCGTATATTGCAATAGCTCGTTGAGAAATGTCACACATTTGTTCACAAAGTGGTGACCCTCGCCCCATCCTTGTTTGTGAATCAATCAATCAATCAAAGTTTATTTATATAGCCCTAAATCAGGAGTGTCTCAAGGGGCTGCACAAGCCACAACGACATCCTCAGATCTCACATCAGGGCAATAAAAAACTCAACCCAATGGGATGACAATGAGAAACTATGGAGGGGACCGCAGTTGCGATGGACGTCAAGTGGGTCTAACATAATAGTGTGAGAGTCCAGTCCATAGTGGATCTAACATAATAGTGTGAGAGTCCAGTCCATAGTGGATCTAACATAATAGTGTGAGAGTCCAGTCCATAGTGGATCTAACATAATAGTGAGAGTCCAGTCCATAGTGAATCTAACATAATAGTGTGAGTCTATTCCATAGTGGATCTAATAGTGGATCCAGTCTATAGTGGATCTAACATAATAGTGTGAGAGTCCAGTCAATAGTGGACCTAACATAATAGTGAGAGAGTCCAGTCCATAGTGGATCTAACATAATAGTGAGAGTCCAGTCCATAGTGGATCTAACATAATAGTGTGAGAGTCCAGTCCATAGTGGATCTAATAGTGGATCCAGTCCATAGTGGATCTAACATAATAGTGTGAGAGTCCAGTCCATAGTGGATCTAACATAATAGTGTGAGAGTCCAGTCCATAGTGGATCTAAGATAATAGTGTGAGAGTCCAGTCCATAGTGGATCTAACATTATAGTGTGAGTCTAGTCCATAGTGGATCTAATAGTGGATCCAGTCCATAGTAGATCTAACATAATAGTGTGAGAGTCCAGTCCATAGTGGATCTAACATAATAGTGAGAGAGTCCAGTACATAGCGGATCTAACATAATAGTGAGAGTCCAGTCCATAGTGGATCCAACATAATAGTGTGAGAGCCCAGTCCATAGTGGATTTAACATAATAGTGTGAGAGTCCAGTCCATAGTGGATCTAACATAATAGTGTGAGAGTCCAGTCCATAGTGGATCTAACATAACAGTGTGAGAGTCCAGTCCATAGTGGATCTAACATAATAGTGTGAGAGTCCAGTCCATAGTGGATCTAACATAATAGCGTGAGAGTCCAGTCCACAGTGGATCTAACATAATAGTGTGAGAGTCCAGTCCATAGTGGATCTGACATAATAGTGTGAGAGTCCAGTCCATAGTGGATCCAACATAATAGTGTGAGAGCCCAGTCCATAGTGGATTTAACATAATAGTGTGAGAGTCCAGTCCATAGTGGATCTAACATAATAGTGTGAGAGTCCAGTCCATAGTGGATCTAACATAACAGTGTGAGAGTCCAGTCCATAGTGGATCTAACATAATAGTGTGAGAGTCCAGTCCATAGTGGATCTAACATAATAGCGTGAGAGTCCAGTCCACAGTGGATCTAACATAATAGTGTGAGAGTCCAGTCCATAGTGGATCTGACATAATAGTGTGAGAGTCCAGTCCATAGTGGATCTGACATAATAGTGTGAGAGTCCAGTCCACATTGGATCTAACATAATAATGTGAGAGTCCAGTCCATAGTGGATCTAACATAATAGTGTGAGAGTCCAGTCCTTAGTGGATCTAACATAATAGTGTGAGAGTCTAGTCCATAGTGGATCTAACATAATAGTGTGAGAGTCCAGTCCATAGTGGATCTAAGATAATAGTGAGAGTCCAGTCCATAGTGGATCCAACATAATGGTGTGAGTCCAGTCCATAGTGGATCTAACATAATAGTGTGAGAGTCCAGTCCATAGTGGATCTAACATAATAGTGTGAGAGTCCAGTCCATAGTGGATCTAGACATAATAGTGTGGGAGTCCAGTCCATAGTGGATCTAACATAATAGTGTGAGAGTCCAGTCCATAGTGGATCTAACATAATAGTGTGAGAGTCCAGTCCGTAGTGGATCTAACATACGTGTGAGAGTCCAGTCCATAATGGATCTAACATAATAGTGTGAGAGTCCAGTCCATAGTGGATCTAACATAATAGTGTGAGAGTCCAGTCCATAGTGGATCTAACATAATAGTGTGAGAGTCCAGTCCATAGTGGATCTAACATAATAGTGTGAGAGTCCAGTCCATAGTGGATCTAACATAATAGTGTGAGAGTCCCAGTCCATAGTGGATCCAACATAATAGCGTGAGAGTCCCAGTCCATATTGGTTCTAAGATAATATTGAGAGTCCAGTCCATAGTGGATCTAACATAATAGTTTGAGAGTCCAGTCCATAGTGGATCTAACATAATAGTGTGAGAGTCCAGTCCATAGTGAATCTGACATAATAGTGTGAGAGTCCAGTCCACGGTGGATCTAACATAATAGTGTGAGAGTCCAGTCCATAGTGGATCTAACATAATAGTGTGAGAGTCCAGTCCATAGTGGATCTAACATAATAGTGTGAGAGTCCAGTCCATAGTGGATCTAACATAATAGTGTGAGAGTCCAGTCCATAGTGGATCTAACATAATAGGGTGAGAGTCCAGTCCATTGTGGATCTAACATAATAGTGAGAGTCCAGTCCATAGTGAATCTAACATAATAGTGTGAGAGTCCAGTCCATAGTGGATCTAACATAATAGTGTGAGAGTCCAGTCCATAGCAGATCTAACATTATAGTGTGAGAGTCCAGTCCATAGTGGATCTAACATAATAGTGTGAGAGTCCAGTCCATAGTGGATCTAACATAATAGTGTGAGAGTCCAGTTCATAGTGGATCTAACATAATAGTGTGAGAGTGCAGTCCATAGTGGATCTAACATAATAGTGACAGTTCAGTCCATAGTGGATCTAACATAATAGTGACAGTTCAGTCCATAGTGGATCTAACATAATAGTGTGAGAGTCCAGTTCATAGTGGATCTAACATAAGAGTGAGAGTCCAGTCCATAGTGGATCTAACATAATAGTGAGAGTCCAGTCCATAGTGAATCTAACATAATAGTGTGAGAGTCCAGTCCATAGTGGGTTTAACATAATAGTGTGAGAGTCCAGTCCATAGTGGATCTAACATAATAGTGAGAGTCCAGTCCATAGTGGATCTAACATAATAATGTGAGTCCAGTCCATAGTGGATCTAACATAATAGTGTGAGAGTCCAGTCCATAGTGGATCGAACATAATAGTGTGAGAGTCCAGTCCATAGTGGATCTAATATAATAGTGTGAGAGTTCAGTCCGTAGTGGATCTAACATAATAGTGAGTGTCCAGTCCATAGTGGATCTAACATAATAGTGTGAGAGTCCAGTCCATAGTGGATCTAACATAATAGTGTGAGATTCCAGTCCATAGCGGATCTAACATAATAGTGTGAGAGTCCAGTCCATAGTGGATCTAACATAATAGTGTGAGAGTCCAGTCCATAGTGGATCTAACATAATAGTGTGAGAGTCCAGTCCATAGTGGATCCGACATAATAGCGTGAGAGTCAAGTCCATAGTGGATCTAACATAATAGAGTGAGAGTCCAGTCCACAGTGGATCTAACATAATAGTGTGTGAGTCCAGTCCATAGTGGATCTGACATAATAGTGTGAGAGTCCAGTCCATAGTGGATCTGACATAATAGTGTGAGAGTCCAGTCCACATTGGATCTAACATAATAATGTGAGAGTCCAGTCCATAGTGGATCTAACATAATAGTGAAGAGAGTCCAGTCCTTAGTGGATCTAACATAATAGTGTGATAGTCCAGTCCATAGTGGATCTAACATAATAGTGTGAGAGTCCAGTCCGTAGTGGATCTAACATAATAGTGAGAGTCCAGTCCATAGTGGATCTAACATAATGGTGTGAGTCCAGTCCATAGTTGATCTAACATAATAGTGTGAGAGTCCAGTCCATTGTGGATCTAACATAATAGTGTGAGAGTCCAGTCCATAGTGGATCTAACATAATAGTGTGAGAGTCCAGTCCATAGTGGATCTAACATAATAGTGTGAGAGTCCAGTCCATAGTGGATCTAACATAATAGTGTGAGAGTCCAGTCCATAGTGGATCCAACATAATAGTGTGAGTCCAGTCCATAGTGGATCTAACATAATAGTGTGAGAGTCCAGTCCATAGTGGATCTAACATAATAGTGTGAGAGTCCAGTCCATAGTGGATCTAACATAATAGTGTGAGAGTCCAGTTCATAGTGGATCTAACATAATAGTGTGAGAGTGCAGTCCATAGTGGATCTAACATAATAGTGAGAGTTCAGTCCATAGTGGATCTAACATAATAGCGTGAGAGTCCAGTTCATAGTGGATCTAACATAAGAGTGAAAGTCCAGTCCATAGTGGGTCTAACATAATAGTGAGAGTCCAGCCAACAGTGAATCTAACATAATAGTGTGAGAGTCCAGTCCATAGTGGATCTAACATAATAGTGTGAGAGTCCAGTCCATAGTGGATCTAACATAATAGTGTGAGAGTCCAGTCCATAGTGGATCTAACATAATAGTGTGAGAGTCCAGTCCATAGTGGATCCAACATAATAGTGTGAGTCCAGTCCATAGTGGATCTAACATAATAGTGTGAGAGTCCAGTCCATAGTGGATCTAACATAATAGTGTGAGAGTCCAGTCCATAGTGGATCTAACATAATAGTGTGAGTCCAGTCCATAGTGGATCTAACATAATAGTGTGAGAGTCCAGTTCATAGTGGATCTAACATAATAGTGTGAGAGTGCAGTCCATAGTGGATCTAACATAATAGTGAGAGTTCAGTCCATAGTGGATCTAACATAATAGCGTGAGAGTCCAGTTCATAGTGGATCTAACATAAGAGTGAAAGTCCAGTCCATAGTGGATCTAACATAATAGTGAGAGTCCAGCCAACAGTGAATCTAACATAATAGTGTGAGAGTCCAGTCCATAGTGAATCTGACATAATAGTGTGAGAGTCCAGTCCATAGTGGATCTAACATAATAGTGAGAGTCCAGTCCATAGTGGATCTAACATAATAGTGTGAGAGTCCAGTCCATAGTGGATCTAACATAATAGTGAGAGTCCAGTCCATAGTGGATCTAACATAATAGTGTGAGAGTCCAGTCCATAGTGGATCTAACATAATAGTGTGAGAGTCCAGTCCATAGCAGATCTAACATAATAGTGTGAGAGTCCAGTCCATAGTGGATCTAACATAATAGAGTGAGAGTCCAGTCCATAGTGGATCTAACATAATAGTGTGAGAGTCCAGTTCATAGTGGATCTAACATAATAGTGTGAGAGTGCAGTCCATAGTGGATCTAACATAATAGTGACAGTTCAGTCCATAGTGGATCTAACATAATAGTGTGAGAGTCCAGTCCATAGTGGATCTAACATAATAGTGTGAGAGTCCAGTCCATAGCAGATCTAACATAATAGTGTGAGAGTCCAGTCCATAGTGGATCTAACATAATAGAGTGAGAGTCCAGTCCATAGTGGATCTAACATAATAGTGTGAGAGTCCAGTTCATAGTGGATCTAACATAATAGTGTGAGAGTGCAGTCCATAGTGGATCTAACATAATAGTGACAGTTCAGTCCATAGTGGATCTAACATAATAGTCTGAGAGTCCAGTTCATAGTGGATCTAACATAAGAGTGAGAGTCCAGTCCATAGTGGATCTAACATAATAGTGAGAGTCCAGTCCATAGTGAATCTAACATAATAGTGTGAGAGTCCAGTCCATAGTGGTTTTAACATAATAGTGTGAGAATCCAGTCCATAGTGGATCTAACATAATAGTGAGAGTCCAGTCCATAGTGGATCTAACATAATAATGTGAGTCCAGTCCATAGTGGATCTAACATAATAGTGTGAGAGTCCAGTCCATAGTGGATCGAACATAATAGTGTGAGAGTCCAGTCCATAGTGGATCTAATATAATAGTTAGAGAGTTTAGTCCGTAGTGGATCTAACATAATATTGATTGTCCAGTCCATAGTGGATCTAACATAATAGTGTGGGAGTCCAGTCCATAGTGGATCTAACATAATAGTGTGAGATTCCAGTCCATAGTGGATCTAACATAATAGTGTGAGAGTCCAGTCCATAGTGGATCTAACATAATAGCGTGAGAGTCCAGTCCATAGTGGATCTAACATAATAGTGTGAGAGTCCAGTCCATAGTGGATCTGACATAATAGCGTGAGAGTCCAGTCCATAGTGGATCTAACATAATAGCGTGAGAGTCCAGTCCACAGTGGATCTAACATAATAATGTGAGAGTCCAGTCCATAGTGGATCTAACATAATAGTGTGAGAGTCCAGTCCATAGTGGATCTAACATAATAGTGTGAGAGTCCAGTCCATAGTGGATCTAACATAATAGTGTGAGAGTCCAGTCCATAGTGGATCTAACATAATAGTGTGAGAGTCCAGTCCATAGTGGATCTAACATAATAGTGAGAGTCCAGTCAATAGTGGATCTAACATAATAGTGTGAGAGTCCAGTCCATAGTGGATCTGACATAATAGCGTGAGAGTCCAGTCCATAGTGGATCTGACATAATAGTGTGAGAGTCCAGTCCATAGTGGATCTGACATAATAGTGTGAGAGTCCAGTCCACATTGGATCTAACATAATAATGTGAGAGTCCAGTCCATAGTGGATCTAACATAATAGTGTGAGAGTCCAGTCCATAGTGGATCTAACATAATAGTGTGAGAGTCCAGTCCCTAGTGGATCTAACATAATAGTGTGAGAGTCCAGTCCATAGTGGATCTAACATAATAGTGTGAGAGTCCAGTCCATAGTGGATCTAACATAATAGTGAGAGTCCAGTCAATAGTGAATCTAACATAATAGTGTGAGAGTCCAGTCCATAGTGGATCTAACATAATAGTGTGAGAGTCCAGTCCATAGTGGATCTAACATAATAGTGTGAGAGTCCAGTCCATAGTGGATCTGACATAATAGCGTGAGAGTCCAGTCCATAGTGGATCTAACATAATAGCGTGAGAGTCCAGTCCACAGTGGATCTAACATAATAGTGTGAGAGTCCAGTCCATAGTGGATCTGACATAATAGTGTGAGAGTCCAGTCCATAGTGGATCTGACATAATAGTGTGAGAGTCCAGTCCATAGTGGATCTAACATAATAGTGTGAGAGTCCAGTCCATAGTGGATCTAACATAATAGTGTGAGAGTCCAGTCCATAGTGGATCTAACATAATAGTGTGAGAGTCCAGTCCATTGTGGATCTAACATAATAGTGTGAGAGTCCAGTCCATAGTGGATCTAACATAATAGTGTGAGAGTCCAGTCCATAGTGGATCTAACATAATAGTGTGAGAGTCCAGTCCATAGTGGATCTAACATAATAGTGTGAGAGTCCAGTCCATAGTGGATCCAACATAATAGTGTGAGTCCAGTCCATAGTGGATCTAACATAATAGTGTGAGAGTCCAGTCCATAGTGGATCTAACATAATAGTGTGAGAGTCCAGTCCATAGTGGATCTAACATAATAGTGTGAGAGTCCAGTCCATAGTGGATCTAACATAATAGTGTGAGAGTCCAGTTCATAGTGGATCTGACATAATAGTGTGAGAGTGCAGTCCATAGTGGATCTAACATAATAGTGAGAGTTCAGTCCATAGTGGATCTAACATAATAGCGTGAGAGTCCAGTTCATAGTGGATCTAACATAAGAGTGAAAGTCCAGTCCATAGTGGATCTAACATAATAGTGAGAGTCCAGCCAACAGTGAATCTAACATAATAGTGTGAGAGTCCAGTCCATAGTGGATCTAACATAATAGTGTGAGAGTCCAGTCCATAGTGGATCTAACATAATAGTGTGAGAGTCCAGTCCATAGTGGATCTAACATAATAGTGTGAGAGTCCAGTCCATTGTGGATCCAACATAATAGTGTGAGTCCAGTCCATAGTGGATCTAACATAATAGTGTGAGAGTCCAGTCCATAGTGGATCTAACATAATAGTGTGAGAGTCCAGTCCATAGTGGATCTAACATAATAGTGTGAGAGTCCAGTCCATAGTGGATCTAACATAATAGTGTGAGAGTCCAGTTCATAGTGGATCTAACATAATAGTGTGAGAGTGCAGTCCATAGTGGATCTAACATAATAGTGAGAGTTCAGTCCATAGTGGATCTAACATAATAGCGTGAGAGTCCAGTTCATAGTGGATCTAACATAAGAGTGAAAGTCCAGTCCATAGTGGATCCAACATAATAGTGAGAGTCCAGCCAACAGTGAATCTAACATAATAGTGTGAGAGTCCAGTCCATAGTGAATCTGACATAATAGTGTGAGAGTCCAGTCCATAGTGGATCTAACATAATAGTGAGAGTCCAGTCCATAGTGGATCTAACATAATAGTGTGAGAGTCCAGTCCATAGTGGATCTAACATAATAGTGAGAGTCCAGTCCATAGTGGATCTAACATAATAGTGTGAGAGTCCAGTCCATTGTGGATCTAACATAATAGTGTGAGAGTCCAGTCCATAGCAGATCTAACATAATAGTGTGAGAGTCCAGTCCATAGTGGATCTAACATAATAGAGTGAGAGTCCAGTCCATAGTGGATCTAACATAATAGTGTGAGAGTCCAGTTCATAGTGGATCTAACATAATAGTGTGAGAGTGCACTCCATAGTGGATCTAACATAATAGTGACAGTTCAGTCCATAGTGGATCTAACATAATAGTGTGAGAGTCCAGTCCATAGTGGATCTAACATAATAGTGTGAGAGTCCAGTCCATAGCAGATCTAACATAATAGTGTGAGAGTCCAGTCCATAGTGGATCTAACATAATAGAGTGAGAGTCCAGTCCATAGTGGATCTAACATAATAGTGTGAGATTCCAGTTCATAGTGGATCTAACATAATAGTGTGAGAGTGCAGTCCATAGTGGATCTGACATAATAGTGACAGTTCAGTCCATAGTGGATCTAACATAATAGTCTGAGAGTCCAGTTCATAGTGGATCTAACATAAGAGTGAGAGTCCAGTCCATAGTGGATCTAACATAATAGTGAGAGTCCAGTCCATAGTGAATCTAACATAATAGTGTGAGAGTCCAGTCCATAGTGGTTTTAACATAATAGTGTGAGAATCCAGTCCATAGTGGATCTAACATAATAGTGAGAGTCCAGTCCATAGTGGATCTAACATAATAATGTGAGTCCAGTCCATAGTGGATCTAACATAATAGTGTGAGAGTCCAGTCCATAGTGGATCGAACATAATAGTGTGAGAGTCCAGTCCATAGTGGATCTAATATAATAGTTAGAGAGTTTAGTCCGTAGTGGATCTAACATAATATTGATTGTCCAGTCCATAGTGGATCTAACATAATAGTGTGGGAGTCCAGTCCATAGTGGATCTAACATAATAGTGTGAGATTCCAGTCCATAGTGGATCTAACATAATAGTGTGAGAGTCCAGTCCATAGTGGATCTAATATAATAGTTAGAGAGTTTAATCCGTAGTGGATCTAACATAATATTGAGTGTCCAGTCCATAGTGGATCTAACATAATAGTGTGGGAGTCCAGTCCATAGTGGATCTAACATAATAGTGTGAGATTCCAGTCCATAGTGGATCTAACATAATAGTGTGAGAGTCCAGTCCATAGTGGATCTAACATAATAGCGTGAGAGTCCAGTCCATAGTGGATCTGACATAATAGCGTGAGAGTCCAGTCCATAGTGGATCTAACATAATAGCGTGAGAGTCCAGTCCACAGTGGATCTAACATAATAGTGTGAGAGTCCAGTCCATAGTGGATCTGACATAATAGTGTGAGAGTCCAGTCCATAGTGGATCTGACATAATAGTGTGAGAGTCCAGTCCACATTGGATCTAACATAATAATGTGAGAGTCCAGTCCATAGTGGATCTAACATAATAGTGTGAGAGTCCAGTCCTTAGTGGATCTAACATAATAGTGTGAGAGTCCAGTCCATAGTGGATCTAACATAATAGTGTGAGTCCAGTCCATAGTGGATTTAATATAATAGTGTGAGAGTCCAGTCCATAGTGGATCTAACATAATAGTGTGAGAGTCCAGTCCATAGTGGATCTAACATAATAGTGTGAGAGTCCAGTCCATAGTGGATCCAACATAATAGTGTGAGAGTCCAGTCCATAGTGGATCTAACATAATAGTGAGAGTCCAGTCAATAGTGGATCTAACATAATAGTGTGAGAGTCCAGTCCATAGTGGATCTAACATAATAGTGTGAGAGTCCAGTCCATAGTGGATCTAACATAATAGTGTGAGAGTCCAGTCCATAGTGGATCTGACATAATAGCGTGAGAGTCCAGTCCACAGTGGATCTAACATAATAGTGTGAGAGTCCAGTCCATAGTGGATCTGACATAATAGTGTGAGAGTCCAGTCCATAGTGGATCTGACATAATAGTGTGAGAGTCCAGTCCACATTGGATCTAACATAATAATGTGAGAGTCCAGTCCATAGTGGATCTAACATAATAGTGTGAGAGTCCAGTCCTTAGTGGATCTAACATAATAGTGTGAGAGTCCAGTCCATAGTGGATCTAACATAATAGTGTGAGTCCAGTCCATAGTGGATCTAACATAATAGTGTGAGAGTCCAGTCCATAGTGGATCTAACATAATAGTGTGAGAGTCCAGTCCATAGTGGATCTAACATAATAGTGTGAGAGTCCAGTCCATAGTGGATCTAACATAATAGTGTGAGAGTCCAGTCCGTAGTGGATCTAACATAATAGTGTGAGAGTCCAGTCCATAGTGGATCTAACATAATAGTGTGAGAGTCCAGTCCATAGTGGATCTAACATAATAGTGTGAGAGTCCAGTCCATAGTGGATCTAACATAATAGTGTGAGAGTCCAGTCCATAGTGGATCTAACATAATAGTGTGAGAGTCCAGTCCATAGTGGATCTAACATAATAGTGTGAGAGTCCCAGTCCATAGTGGATCTAACATAATAGCGTGAGAGTCCAGTCCATATTGGTTCTAAGATAATATTGAGAGTCCAGTCCATAGTGGATCTAACATAATAGTTTGAGAGTCCAGTCCATAGTGGATCTAATATAATAGTGTGAGAGTCCAGTCCATAGTGAATCTGACATAATAGTGTGAGAGTCCAGTCCACAGTGGATTTAACATAATAGTGTGAGAGTCCAGTCCATAGTGGATCTAACATAATAGTGTGAGAGTCCAATCCATAGTGGATCTAACATAATAGTGTGAGAGTCCAGTCCATAGCGGATCTAACATAATAGTGTGAGAGTCCAGTCCATAGTGGATCTAACATAATAGTGAGAGTCCAGTCCATAGTGGATCTAACATAATAGTGTGAGAGTCCAGTCCATAGTGGATCTAACATAATAGTGAGAGTCCAGTCCATAGTGGATCTAACATAATAGTGTGAGAGTCCAGTCCATAGTGGATCTAACATAATAGTGTGAGAGTCCAGTCCATAGCAGATCTAACATAATAGTGTGAGAGTCCAGTCCATAGTGGATCTAACATAATAGAGTGAGAGTCCAGTCCATAGTGGATCTAACATAATAGTGTGAGAGTCCAGTTCATAGTGGATCTAACATAATAGTGTGAGAGTGCAGTCCATAGTGGATCTAACATAATAGTGACAGTTCAGTCCATAGTGGATCTAACATAATAGTCTGAGAGTCCAGTTCATAGTGGATCTAACATAAGAGTGAGAGTCCAGTCCATAGTGGATCTAACATAATAGTGAGAGTCCAGTCCATAGTGAATCTAACATAATAGTGTGAGAGTCCAGTCCATAGTGGGTTTAACATAATAGTGTGAGAATCCAGTCCATAGTGGATCTAACATAATAGTGAGAGTCCAGTCCATAGTGGATCTAACATAATAATGTGAGTCCAGTCCATAGTGGATCTAACATAATAGTGTGAGAGTCCAGTCCATAGTGGATCGAACATAATAGTGTGAGAGTCCAGTCCATAGTGGATCTAATATAATAGTTAGAGAGTTTAGTCCGTAGTGGATCTAACATAATATTGAGTGTCCAGTCCATAGTGGATCTAACATAATAGTGTGGGAGTCCAGTCCATAGTGGATCTAACATAATAGTGTGAGATTCCAGTCCATAGTGGATCTAACATAATAGTGTGAGAGTCCAGTCCATAGTGGATCTAACATAATAGCGTGAGAGTCCAGTCCATAGTGGATCTAACATAATAGTGTGAGAGTCCAGTCCATAGTGGATCTGACATAATAGCGTGAGAGTCCAGTCCATAGTGGATCTAACACAATAGCGTGAGAGTCCAGTCCACAGTGGATCTAACATAATAGTGTGAGAGTCCAGTCCATAGTGGATCTAACATAATAGTGTGAGAGTCCAGTCCATAGTGGATCTGACATAATAGTGTGAGAGTCCAGTCCACATTGGATCTAACATAATAATGTGAGAGTCCAGTCCATAGTGGATCTAACATAATAGTGTGAGAGTCCAGTCCTTAGTGGATCTAACATAATAGTGTGAGAGTCCAGTCCATAGTGGATCTAACATAATAGTGTGAGTCCAGTCCATAGTGGATCTAACATAATAGTGTGAGAGTCCAGTCCATAGTAGATCTAACATAATAGTGTGAGAGTCCAGTCCATAGTGGATCTAACATAATAGTGTGAGAGTCCAGTCCATAGTGGATCTAACATAATAGTGTGAGAGTCCAGTCCATAGTGGATCTAACATAATAGTGAGAGTCCAGTCCATAGTGGATCTAACATAATAGTGTGAGAGTCCAGTCCATAGTGGATCTAACATAATAGTGTGAGAGTCCAGTCCATAGTGTATCTAACATAATAGTGTGAGAGTCCAGTCCATAGTGGATCTGACATAATAGCGTGAGAGTCCAGTCCATAGTGGATCTAACATAATAGCGTGAGAGTCCAGTCCACAGTGGATCTAACATAATAGTGTGAGAGTCCAGTCCATTGTGGATCTGACATAATAGTGTGAGAGTCCAGTCCATAGTGGATCTGACATAATAGTGTGAGAGTCCAGTCCACATTGGATCTAACATAATAATGTGAGAGTCCAGTCCATAGTGGATCTGACATAATAGTGTGAGAGTCCAGTCCTTAGTGGATCTAACATAATAGTGTGAGAGTCCAGTCCATAGTGGATCTAACATAATAGTGTGAGTCCAGTCCATAGTGGATCTAACATAATAGTGTGAGAGTCCAGTCCATAGTGGATCTAACATAATAGTGTGAGAGTCCAGTCCATAGTGGATCTAACATAATAGTGTGAGAGTCCAGTCCATAGTGGATCTAACATAATAGTGTGAGAGTCCAGTCCATAGTGGATCTAACATAATAGTGAGAGTCCAGTCCATAGTGGATCTAACATAATAGTGTGAGAGTCCAGTCCATAGTGGATCTAACATAATAGTGTGAGAGTCCAGTCCATAGTGGATCTAACATAATAGTGTGAGAGTCCAGTCCATAGTGGATCTAACATAATAGTGTGAGAGTCCAGTTCATAGTGGATCTAACATAATAGTGTGAGAGTGCAGTCCATAGTGGATCTAACAAAATAGTGAGAGTTCAGTCCATCGTGGATCTAACATAATAGCGTGAGAGTCCAGTTCATAGTGGATCTAACATAAGAGTGAAAGTCCAGTCCAAAGTGGATCTAACATAATAGTGAGAGTCCATCCAATAGTGAATCTAACATAATAGTGTGAGAGTCCAATCCATAGTGGATTTAACATAATAGTGAGAGTCCAGTCCATAGTGGATCTGACATAATAGTGTGAGAGTCCAGTCCATAGTGGATCTAACATAATTGTGTGAGAGTCCAGTCCTTAGTGGATCTGACATAATAGTGAGAGAGTCCAGTCCATAGTGGATCTAACATAATAGTGAGAGTCCAGTCCATAGTGGATCTAACATAATAGTGTGAGTCCAGTCCATAGTGGATCTAACATAATAGTGTGAGAGTCCAGTCCATAGTGGATTGAACATAATAGTGTGAGAATCCAGTCCATAGTGGATCTAACATAATAGTGTGAGATTCCAGTCCATAGTGGATCTAACATAATAGTGTGAGAGTCCAGTCCATAGTGGATCTAGACATAATAGTGTGGGAGTCCAGTCCATAGTGGATCTAACATAATAGTGTGAGAGTCCAGTCCATAGTGGATCTAACATAATAGTGTGAGAGTCCAGTCCGTAGTGGATCCAACATAATAGTGTGAGAGTCCAGTCCATAGTGGATCTAACATAATAGTTTGAGAGTCCAGTCCGTAGTGGATCTAACAAAATAGTGTGTGAGTCCAGTCCATACTGGATCTAACATAATAGTGTGAGTCCAGTCCATAGTGGATCCAACATAATAGTGTGAGAGTCCCAGTCCATAGTGGATCTAACATAATAGCGTGAGAGTCCAGTCCATATTGGTTCTAAGATAATATTGAGAGTCCAGTCCATAGTGGATCTAACATAATAGTGTGAGAGTCCAGTCCTTAGTGGATCTAACATAATAGTGTGAGAGTCCAGTCCATAGTGGATCTAACATAATAGTGTGTGAGTCCAGTCCATAGTGGATCTAACATAATAGTGAGAGTCCAGTCCATAGTGGATCTAACATAATGGTGTGAGTCCAGTCCATAGTGGATCTAACATAATAGTGTGAGAGTCCAGCCCATAGTGGATCTAACATAATAGTGTGAGAGTCCAGTCCATAGTGGATCTAACATAATAGTGTGAGAGTCCAGTCCATAGTGGATCTAACATAATAGTGAGAGTCCAGTCCATAGTGGATCTAACATAATAGTGTGAGAGTCCAGTCCATAGTGGATCTAACATAATAGTGTGAGAGTCCAGTCCCTAGTGGATCTAACATAATAGTGTGAGAGTCCAGTCCATAGTGGATCTAACATAATAGTGTGAGAGTCCAGTCCATAGTGGATCTAACATAATAGTGTGAGAGTCCAGTCCATAGTGGATCTAACATAATAGTGAGAGTCCAGTCCATAGTGGATCTAACATAATAGTGTGAGAATCCAGTCCATAGTGGATCTAACATAATAGTGTGAGATTCCAGTCCATAGTGGATCTAACATAATAGTGTGAGAGTCCAGTCCATAGTGGATCTAGACATAATAGTGTGGGAGTCCAGTCCATAGTGGATCTAGCATAATAGTGTGAGAGTCCAGTCCATAGTGGATCTAACATAATAGTGTGAGAGTCCAGTCCGTAGTGGATCTAACATAATAGTGTGAGAGTCCAGTCCATAGTGGATCTCACATAATAGTTTGAGAGTCCAGTCCGTAGTGGATCTAACATAATAGTGTGTGAGTCCAGTCCATACTGGATCTAACATAATAGTGTGAGTCCAGTCCATAGTGGATCTAACATAATAGTGTGAGAGTCCCAGTCCATAGTGGATCTAACATAATAGCGTGAGAGTCCAGTCCATATTGGTTCTAAGATAATATTGAGAGTCCAGTCCATAGTGGATCTAACATAATAGTGTGAGAGTCCAGTCCTTAGTGGATCTAACATAATAGTGTGAGAGTACAGTCCATAGTGGATCTAACATAATAGTGTGAGAGTCCAGTCCATAGTGGATCTAACATAATAGTGAGAGTCCAGTCCATAGTGGATCTAACATAATGGTGTGAGTCCAGTCCGTAGTGGATCTAACATAATAGTGTGAGAGTCCAGCCCATAGTGGATCTAACATAATAGTGTGAGAGTCCAGTCCATAGTGGATCTAACATAATAGTGTGAGAGTCCAGTCCATAGTGGATCTAACATAATAGTGAGAGTCCAGTCCATAGTGGATCTAACATAATAGTGTGAGAGTCCAGTCCATAGTGGATCTAACATAATAGTGTGAGAGTCCAGTCCATAGTGGATCTAACATAATAGTGAGAGTCCAGTCCATAGTGGATCTAACATAATAGTGTGAGAGTCCAGTCCATAGTGGATCTAACATAATAGTGTGAGAGTCCAGTTCATAGTGGATCTAACATAATAGTGTGAGAGTGCAGTCCATAGTGGATCTAACATAATAGTGAGAGTTTAGTCCATAGTGGATCTAACATAATAGCGTGAGAGTCCAGTTCATAGTGGATCTAACATAAGAGTGAAAGTCCAGTCCATAGTGGATCCAACATAATAGTGAGAGTCCAGCCAATAGTGAATCTAACATAATAGTGAGAGAGTCCAGTCCATAGTGGATCTGACATAATAGTGTGAGAGTCCAGTCCATAGTGGATCTAACATAATTGTGTGAGAGTCCAGTCCTTAGTGGATCTGACATAATAGTGAGAGAGTCCAGTCCATAGTGGATCTAACATAATAGTGAGAGTCCAGTCCATAGTGGATCTAACATAATAGTGTGAGTCCAGTCCATAGTGGATCTAACATAATAGTATGAGAGTCCAGTCCATAGTGGATCAAACATAATAGTGTGAGAATCCAGTCCATAGTGGATCTAACATAATAGTGTGAGATTCCAGTCCACAGTGGATCTAACATAATAGTGTGAGAGTCCAGTCCATAGTGGATCTAGACATAATAGTGTGGGAGTCCAGTCCATAGTGGATCTAACATAATAGTGTGAGAGTCCAGTCCATAGTGGATCTAACATAATAGTGTGAGAGTCCAGTCCGTAGTGGATCTAACATAATAGTGTGAGAGTCCAGTCCATACTGGATCTAACATAATAGGGTGAGTCCAGTCCATAGTGGATCTAACATAATAGTGTGAGAGTCCCAGTCCATAGTGGATCTAACATAATAGTGAGAGTCCAGTCCATAGTGGATCTAACATAATAGTGTGAGTCCAGTCCATAGTGGATCTAACATAATAGTGTGAGAGTCCAGTCCATAGTGGATCTAGACATAATAGTGTGGGAGTCCAGTCCATAGTGGATCTAACATAATAGTGTGAGAGTCCAGTCCATAGTGGATCTAACATAATAGTGTGAGTCCAGTCCGTAGTGGATCTAACATAATAGTGTGAGAGTCCAGTCCATAGTGGATCTAACATAATAGTTTGAGAGTCCAGTCCGTAGTGGATCTAACATAATAGTGTGAGAGTCCAGTCCATACTGGATCTAACATAATAGGGTGAGTCCAGTCCATAGTGGATCTAACATAATAGTGTGAGAGTCCCAGCCCATAGTGGATCTAACATAATAGCGTGAGAGTCCAGTCCATATTGGTTCTAAGATAATATTGAGAGTCCAGTCCATAGTGGATCTAACATAATAGTTTGAGAGTCCAGTCCATAGTGGATCTAACATAATAGTGTGAGAGTCCAGTCCATAGTGAATCTGACATAATAGTGTGAGAGTCCAGTCCACAGTGGATCTAACATAATAGTGTGAGAGTCCAGTCCATAGTGGATCTAACATAATAGTGTGAGAGTCCAGTCCATAGTGGATCTAACATAATAGTGTGAGAGTCCAGTCCATAGTGGATCTAACATAATAGTGTGAGAGTCCAGTCCATAGTGGATCTAACATAATAGTGTGAGAGTCCAGTCCATAGTGGATCTAACATAATAGTGAGAGTCCAGTCCATAGTGGATCTAACATAATAGTGTGAGAGTCCAGTCCATAGTGGATCTAACATAATAGTGAGAGTCCAGTCCATAGTGGATCTAACATAATAGTGTGAGAGTCCAGTCCATAGTGGATCTAACATAATAGTGTGAGAGTCCAGTCCATAGCAGATCTAACATAATAGTGTGAGAGTCCAGTCCATAGTGGATCTAACATAATAGTGTGAGAGTCCAGTCCATAGTGGATCCAACATAATAGTGTGAGAGTCCAGTTCATAGTGGATCTAACATAATAGTGTGAGAGTGCAGTCCATAGTGGATCTAACATAATAGTGACAGTTCAGTCCATAGTGGATCTAACATAATAGTGTGAGAGTCCAGTTCATAGTGGATCTAACATAAGAGTGAGAGTCCAGTCCATAGTGGATCTAACATAATAGTGAGAGTCCAGTCCATAGTGAATCTAACATAATAGTGTGAGAGTCCAGTCCATAGTGGGTTTAACATAATAGTGTGAGAGTCCAGTCCATAGTGGATCTAACATAATAGTGTGAGAGTCCAGTCCATAGTGGATCTAACATAATAGCGTGAGATTCCAGTCCATAGTGGATCTAACATAATAGTGTGAGAGTCCAGCCCATAGTGGATTTAACATAATAGTGTGAGAGTCCAGTCCATAGTGGATCTAACATAAGAGTGTGAGAGTCCAGTCCATAGTGGATCTAACATAATAGTGTGAGAGTCCAGTCCATAGTGGATCTAACATAATAGTGTGAGAGTGCAGTCCATAGTGGATCTAACATAATAGTGAGGGTCCAGTCCATATTGGATCTAACATAATAGTGAGAGTCCAGTCCATAGTGGGTCTAACATAATAGTGTGAGAGTCCAGTCCATAGTGGATCTAACATAATAGTGAGAGTCCAGTCCATAGTGGATCTAACATAATAGAGTGAGAGTCCAGTCCATAGTGGATCTAACATAATAGTGTGGGAGTCCAGTCCATAGTGGATCTAACATAATAGTGTGAGAGTCCAGTCCATAGTGGATCTAACATAATAGTGTGAGAGTCCAGTTCATAGTGGATCTAACATAATAGTGAGGGTCCAGTCCATATTGGATCTAACATAATAGTGAGAGTCCAGTCCATAGTGGGTCTAACATAATAGTGTGAGAGTCCAGTCCATAGTGGATCTAACATAATAGTGAGAGTCCAGTCCATAGTGGATCTAACATAATAGAGTGAGAGTCCAGTCCATAGTGGATCTAACATAATAGTGTGGGAGTCCAGTCCATAGTGGATCTAACATAATAGTGTGAGAGTCCAGTCCATAGTGGATCTAACATAGTAGTGTGAGAGGCCAGTCCATAGTGGATATAACATAATAGTGTGAGAGTCCAGTCCATAGTGGATCTAACATAATAGTGTGAGAGTCCAGTCCATAGTGGATCTAACATAATAGTGTGACAGTCCAGTCCATAGTGGATCTAACATAATAGTGTGAGAGTCCAGTTCATAGTGGATCAAACATAATAGTGAGGGTCCAGTCCATATTGGATCTAACATAATAGTGAGAGTCCAGTCCATAGTGGGTCTAACATAATAGTGTGGGAGTCCAGTCCATAGTGGATCTAACATAATAGTGAGAGTCCAGTCCATAGTGGATCTAACATAATAGAGTGAGAGTCCAGTCCATAGTGGATCTAACATAATAGTGTGAGAGTCCAGTCCATAGTGGATCTAACATAATAGTGTGAGAGTCCAATTCAGAGTGGATCTAACATAATAGTGAGAGTCCAGTCCATAGTGGATCTAACATAATAGTGTGAGTCCAGTCCATAGTGGATCTAACATAATAGTGTGAGAGTCCAGTCCATAGTGGATCGAACATAATAGTGTGAGAATCCAGTCCATAGTGGATCTAACATAATAGTGTGAGATTCCAGTCCATAGTGGATCTAACATAATAGTGTGAGAGTCCAGTCCATAGTGGATCTAGACATAATAGTGTGGGAGTCCAGTCCATAGTGGATCTAACATAATAGTGTGAGAGTCCAGTCCATAGTGGATCTAAAATAATAGTGTGAGAGTCCATTCCGTAGTGGATCTAACATAATAGTGTGAGAGTCCAGTCCATAGTGGATCTAACATAATAGTTTGAGAGTCCAGTCCGTAGTGGATCTAACATAATAGTGTGTGAGTCCAGTCCATACTGGATCTAACATAATAGTGTGAGTCCAGTTCATAGTGGATCTAACATAATAGTGTGAGAGTCCCAGTCCATAGTGGATCTAACATAATAGTGTGAGAGTCCAGTCCATAGTGGATCTAACATAATAGTGACAGTTCAGTCCATAGTGGATCTAACATAATAGTGTGAGAGTCCAGTTCATAGTGGATCTAACATAAGAGTGAGAGTCCAGTCCATAGTGGATCTAACATAATAGTGAGAGTCCAGTCCATAGTGAATCTAACATAATATTGTGAGAGTCCAGTCCATAGTGGGTTTAACATAATAGTGTGAGAGTCCAGTCCATAGTGGATCTAACATAATAGTGTGAGAGTCCAGTCCATAGTGGATCTAACATAATAGCGTGAGATTCCAGTCCATAGTGGATCTAACATAATAGTGTGAGAGTCCAGTCCATAGTGGATTTAACATAATAGTGTGAGAGTCCAGTCCATAGTGGATCTAACATAAGAGTGTGAGAGTCCAGTCCATAGTGGATCTAACATAATAGTGTGAGAGTCCAGTCCATAGTGGATCTAACATAATAGTGTGAGAGTCCAGTCCATAGTGGATCTAACATAATAGTGTGAGAGTCCAGTTCATAGTGGATCTAACATAATAGTGAGGGTCCAGTCCATATTGGATCTAACATAATAGTGAGAGTCCAGTCCATAGTGGGTCTAACATAATAGTGTGAGAGTCCAGTCCATAGTGGATCTAACATAATAGTGAGAGTCCAGTCCATAGTGGATCTAACATAATAGAGTGAGAGTCCAGTCCATAGTGGATCTAACATAATAGTGTGGGAGTCCAGTCCATAGTGGATCTAACATAATAGTGTGAGAGTCCAGTCCATAGTGGATCTAACATAGTAGTGTGAGAGGCCAGTCCATAGTGGATATAACATAATAGTGTGAGAGTCCAGTCCATAGTGGATCTAACATAATAGTGTGAGAGTCCAGTCCATAGTGGATCTAACATAATAGTGTGACAGTCCAGTCCATAGTGGATCTAACATAATAGTGTGAGAGTCCAGTTCATAGTGGATCAAACATAATAGTGAGGGTCCAGTCCATATTGGATCTAACATAATAGTGAGAGTCCAGTCCATAGTGGGTCTAACATAATAGTGTGGGAGTCCAGTCCATAGTGGATCTAACATAATAGTGAGAGTCCAGTCCATAGTGGATCTAACATAATAGAGTGACAGTCCAGTCCATAGTGGATCTAACATAATAGTGTGAGAGTCCAGTCCATAGTGGATCTAACATAATAGTGTGAGAGTCCAATTCAGAGTGGATCTAACATAATAGTGAGAGTCCAGTCCATAGTGGATCTAACATAATAGTGTGAGTCCAGTCCATAGTGGATCTAACATAATAGTGTGAGAGTCCAGTCCATAGTGGATCGAACATAATAGTGTGAGAATCCAGTCCATAGTGGATCTAACATAATAGTGTGAGATTCCAGTCCATAGTGGATCTAACATAATAGTGTGAGAGTCCAGTCCATAGTGGATCTAGACATAATAGTGTGGGAGTCCAGTCCATAGTGGATCTAACATAATAGTGTGAGAGTCCAGTCCATAGTGGATCTAAAATAATAGTGTGAGAGTCCATTCCGTAGTGGATCTAACATAATAGTGTGAGAGTCCAGTCCATAGTGGATCTAACATAATAGTTTGAGAGTCCAGTCCGTAGTGGATCTAACATAATAGTGTGTGAGTCCAGTCCATACTGGATCTAACATAATAGTGTGAGTCCAGTTCATAGTGGATCTAACATAATAGTGTGAGAGTCCCAGTCCATAGTGGATCTAACATAATAGTGTGAGAGTCCAGTCCATAGTGGATCTAACATAATAGTGTGAGAGTCCAGTGTATAGTGGATCTAACATAATAGTGTGAGAGTCCAGTCCATAGTGGATCTAACATAATAGTGTGAGAGTCCAGTCCATAGTGGGTCTAACATAATAGTGAGAGTCCAGTCCATAGTGGATCTAACATAATAGTGTGAGAGTCCAGTCCATAGTGGATCTAACATAATAGTGAGAGTCCAGTCCATAGTGGATCTAACATAATAGTGTGAGAGTCCAGTCCATAGTGGATCTAACATAATAGTGTGAGAGTCCAGTCCATAGCAGATATAACAAAATAGTGTGAGAGTACAGTCCATAGTGGATCTAACATAATAGTGTGAGAGTCCAGTCCATAGTGGATCTAACATAATAGTGTGAGAGTCCAGTTCATAGTGGATTTAACATAATAGTGTGAGAGTGCAGTCCATAGTGGATCTAACATAATAGTGAGAGTTCAGTCCATAGTGGATCTAACATAATAGTGTGAGAGTCCAGTTCATAGTGGATCTAACATAAGAGTGAGAGTCCAGTCCATAGTTGATCTAACATAATAGTGAGAGTCCAGTCCATAGTGAATCTAACATAATAGTGTGAGAGTCCAGTCCATAGTGGGTTTAACATAATAGTGTGAGAGTCCAGTCCATAGTGGATCTAACATAATAGTGTGAGAGTCCAGTCCATAGTGGATCTAACATAATAGCGTGAGATTCCAGTCCATAGTGGATCTAACATAATAGTGTGAGAGTCCAGTCCATAGTGGATTTAACATAATAGTGTGAGAGTCCAGTCCATAGTGGATCTAACATAAGAGTGTGAGAGTCCAGTCCATAGTGGATCTAACATAATAGTGTGGGAGTCCAGTCCATAGTGGATCTAACATAATAGTGTGAGAGTCCAGTCCATAGTGGATCTAACATAATAGTGTGAGAGTCCAGTTCATAGTGGATCCAACATAATAGTGAGGGTCCAGTCCATAGTGGATCTAACATAATAGTGAGAGTCCAGTCCATAGTGGGACTAACATTATAGTGTGAGAGTCCAGTCCATAGTGGATCTAACATAATAGTGAGAGTCCAGTCCATAGTGGATCTAACATAATAGAGTGAGAGTCCAGTCCATAGTGGATCTAACATAATAGTGTGAGAGTCCAGTCCATAGTGGATCTAACATAATAGTGTGAGAGTCCAGTCCATAGTGGATCTAACATAATAGTGTGAGAGTCCAGTCCATAGTGGATCTAACATAATAGTGTGAGAGTCCAGTTCATAGTGAATCTAACATAATAGTGTGAGTTTGCGGTTCATAGTGGATCTAACATAATAGTGAGAGTTCAGTCCATAGTGGATCTGACATAATAGTGTGAGAGTCCAGTCCATAGTGGATCTAACATAATAGTGTGAGACTTCAGTCCATAGTGGATCTAACATAATAGTGAGTGTTCAGTCCATAGTGGATCTAACATAATATTGTGGGAGTCCAGTTCTTAGTGGATCTAACATAATAGTGAGGGTCCAGTCCATAGTGGATCTAACATAATATTGTGGGAGTCCAGTTCTTAGTGGATCTAACATAATAGTGAGGGTCCAGTCCATAGTGGATCTAACATAATAGTGAGAGTCCAGTCCATAGTGGGACTAACATTATAGTGTGAGAGTCCAGTCCATAGTGGATCTAATATAATAGAGTGAGAGTCCAGTCCATAGTGAATCTAACATAATAGTGTGAGAGTCCAGTCCATAGTGGATCTAACATAATAGAGTGAGAGTCCAGTCCATAGTGGATCTAACATAATAGTGTGAGAGTCCAGTCCATAGTGGATCCAACATAATAGTGTGAGAGTCCAGTCCATAGTGGATCTAACATAATAGTGTGAGAGTCCAGTCCATAGTGGATCTAACATAATAGTGTGAGAGTCCAGTTCATAGTGGATCTAACATAATAGTGAGGGTCCAGTCCATAGTGGATCTAACATAATAGTGAGAGTCCAGTCCATAGTGGGACTAACATTATAGTGTGAGAGTCCAGTCCATAGTGGATCTAACATAATAGTGAGAGTCCAGTCCATAGTGGATCTAACATAATAGAGTGAGAGTCCAGTCCATAGTGGATCTAACATAATAGTGTGAGAGTCCAGTCCATAGTGGATCTAATATAATAGTGAGAGTCCAGTCCATAGTGGATCTAACATAATAGTGTGAGAGTCCAGTCCATAGTGGATCTAACATAATAGTGTGAGAGTCCAGTCCATAGTGGATCTAACATAATAGTGTGAGGGTCCAGTCCATAGTGGATCAAACATAATAGTGTGAGAGTCCAGTCCATAGTGGATCTAACATAATAGTGTGAGAGTCCAGTTCATAGTGGATCTAACATAATAGTGTGAGTTTGCGGTTCATAGTGGATCTAACATAATAGTGTTAGTTCAGTCCATAGTGGATCTGACATAATAGTGTGAGAGTCCAGTCCATAGTGGATCTAACATAATAGTGAGAGTCCAGTCCGTAGTGGATCTAACATAATAGTGTGAGAGACCAGTCCATAGTGGATCTAACATAATTTTGTGAGAGTCCAGTCCATAGTGGATCTAACATAATAGTGTGAGAGTCCAGTCCATAGTGGATCTAACATAATAGTGAGAGTCCAGTCCATAGTGGATCTAACATAATAGTGAGAGTCCAGTCCGTAGTGGATCTAACATAATAGTGTGAGAGACCAGTCCATAGTGGATCTAACATAATTTTGTGAGAGTCCAGTCCATAGTGGATCTAACATAATAGTGTGAGAGTCCAGTCCATAGTGGATCTAACATAATAGTGTGAGAGTCCAGTCCATAGTGGATCTAACATAATAGTGTGAGACTCCCAGTACATAGTGGATCAAACATAAGAGTGTGAGAGTCCAGTCCATAGTGGATCTAACATAATAGTGTGAGAGTCCAGTCCATAGTGGATCTAACATAATAGTGTGAGAGTCCAGTCCATAGTGGATCTAACATAATAGTGTGAGAGTCCAGTTCATAGTGGATCTAACATAATAGTGAGGGTCCAGTCCATATTGGATCTAACATAATAGTGAGAGTCCAGTCCATAGTGGGTCTAACATAATAGTGTGAGAGTCCAGTCCATAGTGGATCTAACATAATAGTGTGAGAGTCCAGTCCATAGTGGATCTAACATAATAGTGTGAGAGTCCAGTCCATAGTGGATCTAACATAATAGTGTGAGAGTCCAATTCAGAGTGGATCTAACATAATAGTGAGAGTCCAGTCCATAGTGGATCTAACATAATAGTGTGAGTCCAGTCCATAGTGGATCTAACATAATAGTGTGAGAGTCCAGTCCATAGTGGATCGAACATAATAGTGTGAGATTCCAGTCCATAGTGGATCTAACATAATAGTGTGAGATTCCTGTCCATAGTGGATCTAACATAATAGTGTGAGAGTCCAGTCCATAGTGGATCTAGACATAATAGTGTGGGAGTCCAGTCCATAGTGGATCTAACATAATAGTGTGAGAGTCCAGTCCATAGTGGATCTAAAATAATAGTGTGAGAGTCCATTCCGTAGTGGATCTAACATAATAGTGTGAGAGTCCAGTCCATAGTGGATCTAACATAATAGTGTGAGAGTCCAGTTCATAGTGGATCTAACATAATAGTGTGAGAGTGCAGTCCATAGTGGATCTAACATAATAGTGAGAGTTCAGTCCATAGTGGATCTAACATAATAGTGTGAGAGTCCCAGTCCATAGTGGATCTAACATAATAGTGAGAGTCCAGTCCATAGTGGATCTAACATAATAGAGTGAGAGTCCAGTCCATAGTGGATCTAACATAATAGTGTGAGAGTCCAGTCCATAGTGGATCTAACATAATAGTGTGAGAGTCCAGTCCATAGTGGATCTAACATAGTAGTGTGAGAGTCCAGTCCTTAGTGGATATAACATAATAGTGTGAGAGTCCAGTCCATAGTGGATCTAACATAATAGTGTGAGAGTCCAGTCCATAGTGGATCTAACATAATAGTGTGACAGTCCAGTCCATAGTGGATCTAACATAATAGTGTGAGAGTCCAGTTCATAGTGGATCAAACATAATAGTGAGGGTCCAGTCCATATTGGATCTAACATAATAGTGAGAGTCCAGTCCATAGTGGGTCTAACATAATAGTGTGGGAGTCCAGTCCATAGTGGATCTAACATAATAGTGAGAGTCCAGTCCATAGTGGATCTAACATAATAGAGTGAGAGTCCAGTCCATAGTGGATCTAACATAATAGTGTGAGAGTCCAGTCCATAGTGGATCTAACATAATAGTGTGAGTCCAGTCCATAGTGGATCTAACATAATAGTGTGAGTCCAGTCCATAGTGGATCTAACATAATAGTGTGAGAGTCCAGTCCATAGTGGATCGAACATAATAGTGTGAGAATCCAGTCCATAGTGGATCTAACATAATAGTGTGAGATTCCAGTCCATAGTGGATCTAACATAATAGTGTGAGAGTCCAGTCCATAGTGGATCTAGACATAATAGTGTGGGAGTCCAGTCCATAGTGGATCTAACATAATAGTGTGAGAGTCCAGTCCATAGTGGATCTAAAATAATAGTGTGAGAGTCCATTCCGTAGTGGATCTAACATAATAGTGTGAGAGTCCAGTCCATAGTGGATCCAACATAATAGTGTGAGAGTCCAGTTCATAGTGGATCTAACATAATAGTGTGAGAGTGCAGTCCATAGTGGATCTAACATAATAGTGAGAGTTCAGTCCATAGTGGATCTAACATAATAGTGTGAGAGTCCAGTTCATAGTGGATCTAACATAAGAGTGAGAGTCCAGTCCATAGTGGATCTAACATAATAGTGAGAGTCCAGTCCATAGTGAATCTAACATAATAGTGTGAGAGTCCAGTCCATACTGGGTTTAACATAATAGTGTGAGAGTCCAGTCCATAGTGGATCTAACATAATAGTGTGAGAGTCCAGTCCATAGTGGATCTAACATAATAGCGTGAGATTCCAGTCCATAGTGGATCTAACATAATAGTGTGAGAGTCCAGTCCATAGTGGATTTAACATAATAGTGTGAGAGTCCAGTCCATAGTGGATCTAACATAAGAGTGTGAGAGTCCAGTCCATAGTGGATCTAACATTATAGTGTGAGAGTCCAGTCCATAGTGGATCTAACATAATAGTGTGAGAGTCCAGTCCATAGTGGATCCAACATAATAGTGTGAGAGTCCAGTCCATAGTGGATCTAACATAATAGTGTGAGAGTCCAGTCCATAGTGGATCTAACATAATAGTGTGAGAGTCCAGTTCATAGTGGATCTAACATAATAGTGAGGGTCCAGTCCATAGTGGATCTAACATAATAGTGAGAGTCCAGTCCATGGTGGGACTAACATTATAGTGTGAGAGTCCAGTCCATAGTGGATCTAACATAATAGTGAGAGTCCAGTCCATAGTGGATCTAACATAATAGAGTGAGAGTCCAGTCCATAGTGGATCTAACATAATAGTGTGAGAGTCCAGTCCATAGTGGATCTAACATAATAGTGAGAGTCCAGTCCATAGTGGATCTAACATAATAGTGTGAGAGTCCAGTCCATAGTGGATCTAACATAATAGTGTGAGAGTCCAGTCCATAGTGGATCTAACATAATAGTGTGAGAGTCCAGTCCATAGTGGATCAAACATAATAGTGTGAGAGTCCAGTCCATAGTGGATCTAACATAATAGTGTGAGAGTCCAGTTCATAGTGGATCTAACATAATAGTGTGAGTTTGCGGTTCATAGTGGATCTAACATAATAGTGTTAGTTCAGTCCATAGTGGATCTGACATAATAGTGTGAGAGTCCAGTCCATAGTGGATCTAACATAATAGTGTGAGACTTCAGTCCATAGTGGATCTAACATAATAGTGAGTGTTCAGTCCATAGTGGATCTAACATAATATTGTGAGAGTCCAGTCCATAGTGGATCTAACATAATAGTGAGAGTCCAGTCCATAGTGGATCTAACATAATAGTGAGAGTCCAGTCCGTAGTGGATCTAACATAATAGTGTGAGAGACCAGTCCATAGTGGATCTAACATAATTTTGTGAGAGTCCAGTCCATAGTGGATCTAACATAATAGTGTGAGAGTCCAGTCCATAGTGGATCTAACATAATAGTGTGAGAGTCCAGTCCATAGTGGATCTAACATAATAGTGTGAGACTCCCAGTCCATAGTGGATCTAACATAATAGCGTGAGAGTCCAGTCCATAGTGGATCTAACATAATAGTGTGAGAGTCCAGTCCATAGTGGATCTAACATAATAGTGTGAGAGTCCAGTCCATAGTGGATCTAACATAATAGTGTGAGAGTCCAGTCCATAGTGGATCTAACATAATAGTGTGAGAGTCCAGTACATAGTGGATCTAACATAATAGTGTCAGAGTCCAGTCCATAGTGGATCTAACATAATAGTGTGAGAGTCCAGTCCGTAGTGGATCTAACATAATAGTGTGAGAGTCCAGTCCGTAGTGGATCTAACATAATAGTGTGAGAGTCCAGTCCATACTGGATCTAACATAATAGTGTGAGAGTCCAGTCCATAGTGGATCTAACATAATAGTGTGAGAGTCCCAGTCCATAGTGGATCTAACATAATAGCGTGAGAGTCCAGTCCATATTGGTTCTAAGATAATATTGAGAGTCCAGTCCATAGTGGATCTAACATAATAGTTTGAGAGTCCAGTCCATAGTGGATCTAACATAATAGTGTGAGAGTCCAGTCCATAGTGAATCTGACATAATAGTGTGAGAGTCCAGTCCACAGTGGATCTAACATAATAGTGTGAGAGTCCAGTCCATAGTGGATCTAACATAATAGTGTGAGAGTCCAGTCCATAGTGGATCTAACATAATAGTGTGAGAGTCCAGTCCATAGTGGATCTAACATAATAGTGTGAGAGTCCAGTCCATAGTGGATCTAACATAATAATGTGAGAGTCCAGTCCATAGCTGATCTAACATAATAGTGTGAGAGTCCAGTACATAGTGGATCTAACATAATAGTGAGAGTCCAGTCCATAGTGGATCTAACATAATAGTGTGAGAGTCCAGTCCATAGTGGATCTAACATAATAGTGAGAGTCCAGTCCATAGTGGATCTAACATAATAGTGTGAGAGTCCAGTCCATAGTGGATATAACATAATAGTGTGAGAGTCCTGTCCATAGCAGATCTAACATAATAGTGTGAGAGTCCAGTCCATAGTGGATCTAACATAATAGTGTGAGAGTCCAGTCCATAGTGGATCTAACATAATAGTGTGAGAGTCCAGTTCATAGTGGATCTAACATAATAGTGAGAGTTCAGTCCATAGTGGATCTAACATAATAGTGACAGTTCAGTCCATAGTGGATCTAACATAATAGAGTGAGAGTCCAGTCCATAGTGGATCTAACATAATAGTGTGAGAGTCCAGTCCATAGTGGATCTAACATAATAGTGTGAGAGTCCAGTCCATAGTGGATCTAACATAATAGTGTGAGAGTCCAGTCCATAGTGGATCAAACATAATAGTGTGAGAGTCCAGTCCATAGTGGATCTAACATAATAGTGTGAGAGTCCAGTTCATAGTGGATCTAACATAATAGTGTGAGTTTGCGGTTCATAGTGGATCTAATATAATAGTGTTAGTTCAGTCCATAGTGGGTCTGACATAATAGTGTGAGAGTCCAGTCCATAGTGGATCTAACATAATAGTGTGAGACTTCAGTCCATAGTGGATCTAACATAATAGTGAGTGTTCAGTCCATAGTGGATCTAACATAATAGTGTGAGAGTCCCTATCCATAGTGGATCTAACATAATAGCGTGAGAGTCCAGTCCATATTGGTTCTAAGATAATATTGAGAGTCCAGTCCATAGTGGATCTAACATAATAGTTTGAGAGTCCAGTCCATAGTGGATCTAACATAATAGTGTGAGAGTCCAGTCCATAGTGAATCTGACATAATAGTGTGAGAGTCCAGTCCACAGTGGATCTAACATAATAGTGTGAGAGTCCAGTCCATAGTGGATCTAACATAATAGTGTGAGAGTCCAGTCCATAGTGGATCTAACATAATAGTGAGAGTCCAGTCCATAGTGGATCCAACATAATAGAGTGAGAGTCCAGTCCATAGTGGATCTAACATAATAGTGTGAGAGTCCAGTCCATAGTGGATCTAACATAATAGTGTGAGAGTCCAGTCCATAGTGGATATAACATAATAGTGTGAGAGTCCAGTCCATAGTGGATCTAACATGATAGTGTGAGAGTCCAGTCCATAGTGGATCTAACATAATAGTTTGAGAGTCCAGTCCATAGTGGATCTAACATAATAGTGTGAGAGTCCAGTCCATAGTGAATCTGACATAATAGTGTGAGAGTCCAGTCCACAGTGGATCTAACATAATAGTGTGAGAGTCCAGTCCATAGTGGATCTAACATAATAGTGTGAGAGTCCAGTTCATAGTGGATCTAACATAATAGTGTGAGAGTGCAGTCCATAGTGGATCTAACATAATAGTGTGAGAGTCCAGTTCATAGTGGATCTAACATAATAGTGTGAGTTTGCGGTTCATAGTGGATCTAACATAATAGTGAGAGTTCAGTCCATAGTGGATCTGACATAATAGTGTGAGAGTCCAGTCCATAGTGGATCTAACATAATAGTGTGAGACTTCAGTCCATAGTGGATCTAACATAATAGTGAGTGTTCAGTCCATAGTGGATCTAACATAATATTGTGGGAGTCCAGTTCTTAGTGGATCTAACATAATAGTGAGAGTCCAGTCCATAGTGGATCTAACATAATAGTGAGAGTCCAGTCCGTAGTGGATCTAACATAATAGTGTGAGAGACCAGTCCATAGTGGATCTAACATAAGTGTGAGAGTCGAGTCCATAGTGGATCTAACATAATAGTTTGAGAGTCCAGTCCATAGTGGATCTAACATAATAGTGTGAGAGTCCAGTCCATAGTGGATCTAACATAATAGTGTGAGAGTCCGAGTCCATAGTGGATCTAACATAATAGCGTGAGAGTCCAGTCCATAGTGGATCTAACATAATAGTGTGAGAGTCCAGTCCATAGTGGATCTAACATAATAGTGTGAGAGTCCAGTCCATAGTGGATCTAACATAATAGTGTGAGAGTCCAGTCCATAGTGGATCTAACATAATAGTGTGAGAGTCCAGTACATAGTGGATCTAACATAATAGTGTCAGAGTCCAGTCCATAGTGGATCTAACATAATAGTGTGAGAGTCCAGTCCGTAGTGGATCTAACATAATAGTGTGAGAGTCCAGTCCATAGTGGATCTAACATAATAGTGTGAGAGTCCAGTCCATAGTGGATCTAACATAATAGTGTAAGAATCCAGTCCAAAGTGGATCTAACATAATAGTGAGAGTCCAGTCCATAGTGGATCTAACATAATAGTGTGAGAGTCCAGTCCACAGTGGATCCAACATAATAGTGAGTGTCCTGTCCATAGTGGATCTAACACAATAGTGTGAGAGGCCAGTCCATAGTGGATCTAACATAATAGTGTGAGATTCCAGTCCATAGTGGATCTAACATAATAGTGTGAGAGTCCAGTCCATAGTGGATCTAACATAATAGTGAGAGTCCAATCCATAGTGGATCTAACATAATAGTGTGAGAGTCCAGTCCATACTGGATCTAACATAATAGTGTGAGAGTCCAGTCCATAGTGGATCTAACATGATAGTGAGAGTTCAGTCCATAGTGGATCTAACATAATAGTGTGAGAGTCCAGTTCATAGTGGATCTAACATAATAGTGAGAGTCCAGTCCATAGTGGATCTAACATAATAGTCAGAGTCCAGTCCATAGCTGATCTAACATAATAGTGTGAGAGTCCCGTCCATATTGGATCTAACATAATAGTGTGAGAGTCCAGTCCATAGTGGATCTAACATAATAGTGTGAGAGTCCAGTACATAGTGGATCTAACATAATAGTGAGAGAGTCCAGTCCATAGTGGATCTGACATAATAGTGTGAGAGTCCAGTCCATAGTGGATCTAACATAATAGTGAGAGAGTCCAGTCCATAGTGCATCTGACATAATAGTGTGAGAGTCCAGTCCATAGTGGATCTAACATAATAGAGTGAGAGTCCAGTCCATAGTGGATCTGACATAATAGTAAGAGAGTCCAGTCCATAGTGGACCTAACATAATAGAGTGAGAGTCCAGTCCATAGTGGATCTGACATAATAGTAAGAGAGTCCAGTCCATAGTGGACCTAACATAACAGTGAGAGTCCAGTCCATAGTGGATCTACATAATAGCGTGAGATTCCAGTCCATAGTGGATCTAACATAATAGTGTGAGAGTCCAGTCCATAGTGGATCTAACATAATAGTGAGAGTCCAGTCCATAGTGGATCTAACATAATGGTGTGAGTCCAGTCCATAGTGGATCTAACATAATAGTGTGAGAGTCCAGTCCATAGTGGATCTAACATAATAGTGTGAGAGTCCAGTTCATAGTGGATCTAACATAATAGTGTGAGTCCAGTCCATAGTGGATCTAACATAATAGTGTGAGAGTCCAGTCCATAGTGGATATAACATAATAGTGTGAGAGTCCAGTCCATAGCAGATCTAACATAATAGTGTGAGAGTCCAGTCCATAGTGGATCTAACATAATAGTGTGAGAGTCCAGTCCATAGTGGATCTAACATAATAGTGTGAGAGTCCAGTTCATAGTGGATCTAACATAATAGTGAGAGTTCAGTCCATAGTGGATCTAACATAATAGTGACAGTTCAGTCCATAGTGGATCTAACATAATAGAGTGAGAGTCCAGTCCATAGTGGATCTAACATAATAGTGTGAGAGTCCAGTCCATAGTGGATCTAACATAATAGTGTGAGAGTCCAGTCCATAGTGGATCTAACATAATAGTGTGAGAGTCCAGTCCATAGTGGATCAAACATAATAGTGTGAGAGTCCAGTCCATAGTGGATCTAACATAATAGTGTGAGAGTCCAGTTCATAGTGGATCTAACATAATAGTGTGAGTTTGCGGTTCATAGTGGATCTAACATAATAGTGTTAGTTCAGTCCATAGTGGATCTGACATAATAGTGTGAGAGTCCAGTCCATAGTGGATCTAACATAATAGTGTGAGACTTCAGTCCATAGTGGATCTAACATAATAGTGAGTGTTCAGTCCATAGTGGATCTAACATAATAGTGTGAGAGTCCCAGTCCATAGTGGATCTAACATAATAGCGTGAGAGTCCAGTCCATATTGGTTCTAAGATAATATTGAGAGTCCAGTCCATAGTGGATCTAACATAATAGTTTGAGAGTCCAGTCCATAGTGGATCTAACATAATAGTGTGAGAGTCCAGTCCATAGTGAATCTGACATAATAGTGTGAGAGTCCAGTCCACAGTGGATCTAACATAATAGTGTGAGAGTCCAGTCCATAGTGGATCTAACATAATAGTGTGAGAGTCCAGTCCATAGTGGATCCAACATAATAGTGAGAGTCCAGTCCATAGTGGATCCAACATAATAGAGTGAGAGTCCAGTCCATAGTGGATCTAACATAATAGTGTGAGAGTCCAGTCCATAGTGGATCTAACATAATAGTGTGAGAGTCCAGTCCATAGTGGATATAACATAATAGTGTAAGAGTCCAGTCCATAGTGGATCTAACATGATAGTGTGAGAGTCCAGTCCATAGTGGATCTAACATAATAGTTTGAGAGTCCAGTCCATAGTGGATCTAACATAATAGTGTGAGAGTCCAGTCCATAGTGAATCTGACATAATAGTGTGAGAGTCCAGTCCACAGTGGATCTAACATAATAGTGTGAGAGTCCAGTCCATAGTGGATCTAACATAATAGTGTGAGAGTCCAGTTCATAGTGGATCTAACATAATAGTGTGAGAGTGCAGTCCATAGTGGATTTAACATAATAGTGTGAGAGTCCAGTTCATAGTGGATCTAACATAATAGTGTGAGTTTGCGGTTCATAGTGGATCTAACATAATAGTGAGAGTTCAGTCCATAGTGGATCTGACATAATAGTGTGAGAGTCCAGTCCATAGTGGATCTAACATAATAGTGTGAGACTTCAGTCCATAGTGGATCTAACATAATAGTGAGTGTTCAGTCCATAGTGGATCTAACATAATATTGTGGGAGTCCAGTTCTTAGTGGATCTAACATAATAGTGAGAGTCCAGTCCATAGTGGATCTAACATAATAGTGAGAGTCCAGTCCGTAGTGGATCTAACATAATAGTGTGAGAGACCAGTCCATAGTGGATCTAACATAAGTGTGAGAGTCGAGTCCATAGTGGATCTAACATAATAGTTTGAGAGTCCAGTCCATAGTGGATCTAACATAATAGTGTGAGAGTCCAGTCCATAGTGGATCTAACATAATAGTGTGAGAGTCCGAGTCCATAGTGGATCTAACATAATAGCGTGAGAGTCCAGTCCATAGTGGATCTAACATAATAGTGTGAGAGTCCAGTCCATAGTGGATCTAACATAATAGTGTGAGAGTCCAGTCCATAGTGGATCTAACATAATAGTGTGAGAGTCCAGTCCATAGTGGATCTAACATAATAGTGTGAGAGTCCAGTACATAGTGGATCTAACATAATAGTGTCAGAGTCCAGTCCATAGTGGATCTAACATAATAGTGTGAGAGTCCAGTCCGTAGTGGATCTAACATAATAGTGTGAGAGTCCAGTCCATAGTGGATCTAACATAATAGTGTGAGAGTCCAGTCCATAGTGGATCTAACATAATAGTGTAAGAGTCCAGTCCAAAGTGGATCTAACATAATAGTGAGAGTCCAGTCCATAGTGGATCTAACATAATAGTGTGAGAGTCCAGTCCACAGTGGATCCAACATAATAGTGAGTGTCCTGTCCATAGTGGATCTAACACAATAGTGTGAGAGGCCAGTCCATAGTGGATCTAACATAATAGTGTGAGATTCCAGTCCATAGTGGATCTAACATAATAGTGTGAGAGTCCAGTCCATAGTGGATCTAACATAATAGTGAGAGTCCAATCCATAGTGGATCTAACATAATAGTGTGAGAGTCCAGTCCATACTGGATCTAACATAATAGTGTGAGAGTCCAGTCCATAGTGGATCTAACATGATAGTGAGAGTTCAGTCCATAGTGGATCTAACATAATAGTGTGAGAGTCCAGTTCATAGTGGATCTAACATAATAGTGAGAGTCCAGTCCATAGTGGATCTAACATAATAGTCAGAGTCCAGTCCATAGTTGATCTAACATAATAGTGTGAGAGTCCCGTCCATATTGGATCTAACATAATAGTGTGAGAGTCCAGTCCATAGTGGATCTAACATAATAGTGTGAGAGTCCAGTACATAGTGGATCTAACATAATAGTGAGAGAGTCCAGTCCATAGTGGATCTGACATAATAGTGTGAGAGTCCAGTCCATAGTGGATCTAACATAATAGTGAGAGAGTCCAGTCCATAGTGGATCTGACATAATAGTGTGAGAGTCCAGTCCATAGTGGATCTAACATAATAGAGTGAGAGTCCAGTCCATAGTGGATCTGACATAATAGTAAGAGAGTCCAGTCCATAGTGGACCTAACATAATAGAGTGAGAGTCCAGTCCATAGTGGATCTGACATAATAGTAAGAGAGTCCAGTCCATAGTGGACCTAACATAACAGTGAGAGTCCAGTCCATAGTGGATCTACATAATAGCGTGAGATTCCAGTCCATAGTGGATCTAACATAATAGTGTGAGAGTCCAGTCCATAGTGGATCTAACATAATAGTGAGAGTCCAGTCCATAGTGGATCTAACATAATGGTGTGAGTCCAGTCCATAGTGGATCTAACATAATAGTGTGAGAGTCCAGTCCATAGTGGATCTAACATAATAGTGTGAGAGTCCAGTTCATAGTGGATCTAACATAATAGTGTGAGAGTGCAGTCCATAGTGGATCTAACATAATAGTGAGAGTTCAGTCCATAGTGGATCTAACATAATAGTGTGAGAGTCCAGTTCATAGTGGATCTGACATAATAGTGAGAGTCCAGTCCATAGTGGATCTAACATAATAGTGAGAGTCCAGTCCATAGTGAATCTAACATAATAGTGTGAGAGTCCAGTCCATAGTGGATCTAACATAATAGTGATAGTCCAGTCCATAGTGGATCTAACATAATAGTGTGAGAGTCCAGTTCATAGTGGATCTAACATAATAGTGTGAGAGTCCAGTCCATAGTGGATCTAACATAATAGTGTGAGAGTCCAGTCCATAGTGGATCTAACATAATAGTGTGAGAGTCCAGTTCATTGTGGATCTAACATAATAGTGTGAGAGTACAGTCCATAGTGGATCTAACATAATAGTGAGAGTTCAGTCCATAGTGGATCTAACATAATAGCGTGAGAGTCCAGTTCATAGTAGGTCTAACATAAGAGTGAAAGTCCTGTCCATAGTGGATCTAACATAATAGTGAGAGTCCAGCCCATAGTGAATCTAACATAATAGTGTGAGTCCAGTCCATAGTGGATTTAACATAATAGTGAGAGTCCAGTCCATAGTGGATCTAACATAATAGTGAGAGAGTCCAGTCCATAGTGGATCTGACATAATAGTGTGAGAGTCCCAGTCCATAGTGGATCTAACATAATAGTGAGAGAGTCCAGTCCATAGTGGATTTGACATAATAGTGTGAGAGTCCAGTCCATAGTGAATCTAACATAATAGTGTGAGAGTCCAGTCCATAGTGGATCTAACATAATAGTGTGAGAATCCAGTACATAGTGGATCTGACATTATAGTGAGAGAGTCCAGTTCATAGTGGATTTGACATAATAGCGTGAGAGTCCAGTCCACAGTCGATCTAACATAATAGTGTGAGATTCCAGTCCATAGTGGATCTAACATAATAGTGTGAGAGTCCAGTCCATAGTGGATCTAACATAATAGTCTGAGAGTCCAGTCCATAGTGGATCTACCATAATAGTGTGAGAGTCCAGTCCATAGTGAATCTAACATAATAGTGTGAGATTCCAGTCCATAGTGGATCTAAAATAATAGTGTGAGAGTCCAGTCCATAGTGGATCTAACATAATAGTGTGAGAGTCCAGTACATAGTGGATCTAACATAATTGTGTGAGAATCCAGTCCATAGTGGATCCAACATAATAGCGTGAGAGTCCAGTCCATAGTGGATCTAACATAATAGTGAGAGAGTTCAGTCCATAGTGGATCTGACATAATAGCGTGAGAGTCCAGTCCATAGTGGATTTAACATAATAGCGTGAGAGTGCAGTCCACAGTGGATCTAACATAATAGTGTGAGAGTTCAGTCCATAGTGGATCTGACATAATAGTGTGAGAGTCCAGTCCACAGTGGATCTAACATAATAGTGTGAGAGTCCAGTCCATAGTGGATCTAACATAATAGTGTGAGAGTCCAGTCCACAGTGGATCTAACACAATAGTGTGAGTGTCCAGTCCATAGTGGATCTAACATAATAGTGTAAGAGTCCAGTCCATAGTGGATCTGACATAATAGTGTGAGAGTCCAGTCCACAGTGGATCTAACATAATAGTGTGAGAGTCCAGTCCATAGTTGATCTAACATAATAGTGTGAGAGTCCAGTCCATAGTGGATCTAACATAATAGTGTGAGAGTCCAGTCCATAGTGGATCTAACATAATAGTGAGAGTCCAGTCCATAGTGGATCCAACATAATGGTGTGAGTCCAGTCCATAGTGGATCTAACATAATAGTGTGAGAGTCCAGTCCATAGTGGATCTAACATAATAGTGTGAGAGTCAAGTCCATAGTGGTTCTAACTTAATAGTGTGAGAGTCCAGTCCATAGTGGATCTAACATAATAGTGTGAGAGTCCAGTTCATAGTTGATCTAACATAATAGTGTGGGAGTGCAGTCCATAGTGGATCTAACATAATAGTGAGAGTTCAGTCCATAGTGGATCTAACATAATAGTGTGAGAGTCCAGTCCACAGTGGATCTAACATAATAGTGTGAGAGTCCAGTCCATAGTGGATCTGAAATAATAGTGTGAGAGTCCAGTCCACAGTGGATCTAACATAATAGTGTGAGAGTCCAGTCCATAGTGGATCTAACATAATAGTGTGAGAGTCTAGTCCATAGTGGATCTGACATAATAGTGTGAGAGTCCAGTCCATAGTGCATCTAACATAATAGTGTGAGAGTCCAGTCCATAGTGGATCTAACATAATAGTGAGAGTCCAGTCCATAGTGGATCCAACATAATGGTGTGAGTCCAGTCCATAGTGGATCTAACATAATAGTGTGAGAGTCCAGTCCATAGTGGATCTAACATAATAGCGTGAGAGTCCAGTCCATAGTGGTTCTAACTTAATAGTGTGAGAGTCCAGTCCATAGTGGATCTAACATAATAGTGTGAGAGTCCAGTTCATAGTTAATCTAACATAATAGTGTGAGAGTGCAGTCCATAGTGGATCTAACATAATAGTGAGAGTCCAGTCCATAGTGGATCTAACACAATAGTGTGAGAGTCCAGTTCATAGTGGATCTGACATAATAGTGAGAGTCCAGTCCATAGTGGATCTAACATAATAGTGAGAGTCCAGTCCATAGTGAATCTAACATAATAGTGTGAGAGTCCAGTCCATAGTGGGTTTAACATAATAGTGTGAGAGTCCAGTCCATAGTTGATCTAACATAATAGTGTGAGAGTCCAGTCCATAGTGGATCTAACATAATAGTGTGAGAGTCCAGTCCATAGTGGATCTAACATAATAGTGAGAGTCCAGTCCATAGTGGATCCAACATAATGGTGTGAGTCCAGTCCATAGTGGATCTAACATAATAGTGTGAGAGTCCAGTCCATAGTGGATCTAACATAATAGTGTGAGAGTCCAGTCCATAGTGGTTTTTACTTAATAGTGTGAGAGTCCAGTCCATAGTGGATCTAACATAATAGTGTGAGAGTCCAGTTCATAGTTGATCTAAAATAATAGTGTGAGAGTGCAGTCCATAGTGGATCTAACATAATAGTGAGAGTTCAGTCCATAGTGGATCTGACATAATAGTGAGAGTCCAGTCCATAGTGGATCTAACATAATAGAGTGAGAGTCCAGTCCATAGTGGATCTGACATAATAGTGAGAGAGTCCAGTCCATAGTGGACATAACATAACAGTGAGAGTCCAGTCCATAGTGGATCTACATAATAGTGTGACTCCAGTCCATAGTGGATCTAACATAATAGTGTGAGAGTCCAGTCCATAGTGGATCTAACTTAATAGTGTGAGAGTCCAGTCCATAGTGGATCTAACATAATAGTGTGAGAGTCCAGTCCATAGTGGATCTAACATAATATTTTAAGGGTCCAATCCATGGTGGATTTAACATAATAGTGTGAGATTCCATTCCGTAGTGGATCTAACATAATATTTTAAGGGTCCAATCCATGGTGGATCTAACATAATGGTGTGAGAGTCCATTCTGTAGTGGATCTAACATAATAGTGTGAGAGTCCAGTCCATATTGGATCTAACATAATAGTGTGAGGGTCCAGTCCATAGTGGATCTATCATAATAGAGTTAGAGTCCAGTCCATAGTGGATCTGACATAATAGTGAGAGAGTCCAGTCCATAGTGGACCTAACATAACAGTGAGAGTCCAGTCCATAGTGGATCTACATAATAGTGTGAGTCCAGTCCATAGTGGATCTAACATAATAGTGTGAGAGTCCACTCCATAGTGGATCTAACTTAATAGTGTGAGAGTCCAGTCCATAGTGGATCTAACATAATAGTGTGAGAGTCCAGTCCATAGTGGATCTAATATAATAGTGTGAGAGTCCAGTCCATAGTGGATCTAACATAATATTTTAAGGGTCCAATCCATGGTGGATCTAACATAATAGTGTGAAAGTCCATTCCGTAGTGGATCTAACATAATAGTGAGAGTCCAGTCCATAGTGGATCTAACATAATGGTGTGAGTCCAGTCCATAGTGGATCTAACATAATGGTGTGAGTCCAGTCCATAGTGGATCTAACATAATAGTGTGAGAGTCCAGTCCATAGTGGATCTAACATAATAGTGTGAGAGTCCAGTCCATAGTGGATCTAACATAATAGTGTGAGAGTCCAGTCCATAGTGGATCTAACATAATAGTGTGAAAGTCCAGTCCATAGTGGATCTAACATAATAGTGTGAGAGTCCAGTCCATAGTAGATCTAACATAATAGTGTGAGAGTCCAGTTCATAGTGGATCTAACATAATAGTGTGAGAGTGCAGTCCATAGTGGATCTAACATAATAGTGAGAGTTCAGTCCATAGTGGATCTGACATAATAGTGAGAGTCCAGTCCATAGTGGATCTAACATAATAGAGTGAGAGTCCAGTCCATAGTGGATCTGACATAATAGTGAGAGAGTCCAGTCCATAGTGGACCTAACATAACAGTGAGAGTCCAGTCCATAGTGGATCTACATAATAGTGTGACTCCAGTCCATAGTGGATCTAACATAATAGTGTGAGAGTCCAGTCCATAGTGGATCTAACTTAATAGTGTGAGAGTCCAGTCCTTAGTGGATCTAACATAATAGTGTGAGAGTCCAGTCCATAGTGGATCTAACATAATAGTGTGAGAGTCCAGTCCATAGTGGATCTAACATAATATTTTAAGGGTCCAATCCATGGTGGATCTAACATAATAGTGTGAGATTCCATTCCGTAGTGGATCTAACATAATATTTTAAGGGTCCAATCCATGGTGGATCTAACATAATAGTGTGAGAGTCCATTCCGTAGTGGATCTAACATAATAGTGTGAGAGTCCAGTCCATATTGGATCTAACATAATAGTGTGAGGGTCCAGTCCATAGTGGATCTAACATAATAGAGTGAGAGTCCAGTCCATAGTGGATCTGACATAATAGTGTGAGAGTCCACGCCATAGTGGATCTAACTTAATAGTGTGAGAGTCCAGTCCATAGTGGATCTAACATAATAGTATGAGAGTCCAGTCCATAGTGGATCTAATATAATAGTGTGAGAGTCCAGTCCATAGTGGATCTAACATAATATTTTAAGGGTCCAATCCATGGTGGATCTAACATAATAGTGTGAGAGTCCATTCCGTAGTGGATCTAACATAATAGTGTGAGAGTCCAGTCCATAGTGGATCTAACATAATAGTATGAGAGTCCAGTCCATAGTGGATCTAATATAATAGTGTGAGAGTCCAGTCCATAGTGGATCTAACATAATATTTTAAGGGTCCAATCCATGGTGGATCTAACATAATAGTGTGAGAGTCCATTCCGTAGTGGATCTAACTTAATAGTGTGAGAGTCCAGTCCATAGTGGATCTAACATAATAGTATGAGAGTCCAGTCCATAGTGGATCTAATATAATAGTGTGAGAGTCCAGTCCATAGTGGATCTAACATAATATTTTAAGGGTCCAATCCATGGTGGATCTAACATAATAGTGTGAGAGTCCATTCCGTAGTGGATCTAACATAATAGTGTGAGAGTCCAGTCCATAGTGGACCTAACATAACAGTAAGAGTCCAGTCCATAGTGGATCTACATAATAGTGTGAGTCCAGTCCATAGTGGATCTAACATAATAGTGTGAGAGTCCACTCCATAGTGGATCTAACTTAATAGTGTGAGAGTCCAGTCCATAGTGGATCTAACATAATAGTGTGAGAGTCCAGTCCATAGTGGATCTAATATAATAGTGTGAGAGTCCAGTCCATAGTGGATCTAACATAATATTTTAAGGGTCCAATCCATGGTGGATCTAACATAATAGTGTGAGAGTCCATTCCGTAGTGGATCTAACATAATAGTGAGAGTCCAGTCCATAGTGGATCTAACATAATGGTGTGAGTCCAGTCCATAGTGGATCTAACATAATAGTGTGAGAGTCCAGTCCATAGTGGATCTAACATAATAGTGTGAGAGTCCAGTCCATAGTGGATCTAACATAATAGTGTGAGAGTCCAGTCCATAGTGGATCTAACATAATAGTGTGAAAGTCCAGTCCATAGTGGATCTAACATAATAGTGTGAGTCCAGTCCATAGTAGATCTAACATAATAGTGTGAGAGTCCAGTTCATAGTGGATCTAACATAATAGTGTGAGAGTGCAGTCCATAGTGGATCTAACATAATAGTTAGAGTTCAGTCCATAGTGGATCTAATTTAATAGTGTGAGAGTCCAGTTCATAGTGGATCTGACATAATAGTGAGAGACCAGTCCATAGTGGATCTAAAAATAATAGTGAGAGTCCAGTCCATAGTGAATCTAACATAATAGTGTGAGAGTCCAGTCCATAGTGGATCTAACATAATAGTGTGAGAGTCCAGTCCATAGTGGATCTAACATAATAGTGTGAGAGTGCAGTCCATAGTGGATCTAACATAATAGTGAGAGTTCAGCCCATAGTGGATCTAATTTAATAGTGTGAGAGTCCAGTTCATAGTGGATCTGACATAATAGTGAGAGTTCAGTCCATAGTGGATTTAACATAATGGTGAGAGTCCAGTCCATAGTGGATCTAACATAATAGTGAGAGAGTCCAGTCCATAGTGGATCTGACATAATAGTGTGAGAGTCCCAGTCCATAGTGGATCTAACATAATAGTGCGAGAGTCCAGTCCATAGTGGATTTGACATAATAGTGTGAGAGTCCAGTCCATAGTGAATCTAACATAATAGTGTGAGAGTCCAGTCCATAGTGGATCTAACATAATAGTGTGAGAGTCCAGTACATAGTGGTTCTGACATTATAGTGAGAGAGTCCAGTCCATAGTGGATTTGACATAATAGTGTGAGAGTCCAGTCCACAGTCGATGTAACATAATAGTGTGAGATTCCAGTCCATAGTGGATCTAACATAATAGTGTGAGAGTCCAGTCAATAGTGGATCTAACATAATAGTCTGAGAGTCCAGTCCATAGTGGATCTAACATAATAGTGTGAGAGTCCAGTCCATAGTGGATCTAACATAATAGTGTGAGAGTCCAGTACATAGTGGATCTGACATTATAGTGAGAGAGTCCAGTCCATAGTGGATTTGACATAATAGTGTGAGAGTCCAGTCCACAGTCGATCTAACATGATAATGTGACAGTCCAGTCCATAGTGGATCTAACATAATAGTGTGAGAGTCCAGTCCATAGTGGATCTAACATAATAGTGTGAGAGTCCAGTCCATAGTGGATCTAACATAATGGTGTGAGTCCAGTCCATAGTGGATCTAACATAATAGTGTGAGAGTACAGTCCATAGTGGATCTAACATAATAGTGTGAGAGTCCAGTCCATAGTGGATCTAACATAATAGTGTGAGAGTCCAGTCCATAGTGGATCTAACATAATAGTGTGAGAGTCCAGTCCATAGTTGATCTAACATAATAGTGTGAGAGTCCAGTCCATAGTAGATCTAACATAATAGTGTGAGAGTCCAGTTCATAGTGGATCTAACATAATAGTGTGAGAGTTCAGTCCATAGTGGATCTAACATAATAGTGAGAGTTCAGTCCATAGTGGATCTAATTTAATAGTGTGAGAGTCCAGTTCATAGTGGATCTGACATAATAGTGAGAGACCAGTCCATAGTGGATCTAAAAATAATAGTGAGAGTCCAGTCCATAGTGAATCTAACATAATAGTGTGAGAGTCCAGTCCATAGTGGATCTAACATAATAGTGTGAGAGTCCAGTCCATAGTGGGTTTAACATAATAGTGTGAGAGTCCAGTCCTTAGTGGATGTAACATAATAGTGAGAGAGTCCAGTCCATAGTGGATCTAACATAATAGTGTGAGAGTCCAGTCCAGAGTGGATCTAACATAATAGTTTGAGAGTCCAGTCCAGAGTGGATCCAGACATAATAGTGTGAGAGTCCAGTCCATAGTGGATCTAACATAATATGTTAAGGGTCCAGTCCATAGTGGATCTAACATAATAGTGTGAGAGTCCAGTCCATAGTGGATCTAACATAATAGTGTGAGAGTCCAGTCCATAGTGGATCTAACATAATAGTGTGAGAGTCCAGTCCATAGTGGATCTAACATAATAGTGTGAGAGTCCAGTACATAGTGGATTTAAAATGATAGTGTGAGAGTCCCAGTCCATAGTGGATCTAACATAATAGTGTGAAAGTCCAGTCCATAGTGGATATAACATAATAGTGAGAGTCCAGTCCATAGTGGATCTAACATAATAGTGTGAGAGTCCAGTCCATAGTGGATCTAACATAATAGTGTGAGAGTCCAGTCCATAGTGGATCTAACATAATAGTATGAGAGTCCAGTCCATAGTGAATCTAAGATAATAGTGTGAGAGTCCAGTCCATAGTGGATCTAACATAATAGTGTGAGAGTCCAGTCCATAGTGGATCTAACTTAATAGTGTGAGAGTCCAGTACATAGTGGATCTAACATAATTGTGTGAGAATCCAGTCAATAGTGGATCCAACATAATAGCGTGAGAGTCCAGTCCATAGTGGATCTAACATAATAGTGAGAGAGTTCAGTCCATAGTGGATCTGACATAATAGCGTGAGAGTCCAGTCCATAGTGGATTTAACATAATAGCGTGAGAGTGCAGTCCACAGTGGATCTAACATAATAGTGTGAGAGTTCAGTCCATAGTGGATCTGTCATAATAGTGTGAGAGTCCAGTCCACAGTGGATCTAACATAATAGTGTGAGAGTCCAGTCCATAGTGGATCTAACATAATAGTGTGAGAGTCCAGTCCATAGTGGATCTGACATAATAGTGTGAGAGTCCAGTCCACAGTGGATCTAACATAATAGTGTGAGAGTCCAGTCCATAGTGGATCTAACATAATAGTGTGAGAGTCCAGTCCATAGTGGATCTAACTTAATAGTGTGAGAGTCCAGTCCATAATGGATCTAACATAATAGTGTGAGAGTCCAGTCCATAGTGGATCTAACATAATAGTGTGAGAGTCCAGTCCATAGTGGATCTAACATAATATTTTAAGGGTCCAATCCATGGTGGAGCTAACATAATAGTGTGAGATTCCATTCCGTAGTGGATCTAACATAATAGTGTGAGAGTCCAGTTCATAGTGGATCTAACATAATAGTGTGAGAGTGCAGTCCATAGTGGATCTAACATAATAGTTAGAGTTCAGTCCATAGTGGATCTAATTTAATAGTGTGAGAGTCCAGTTCATAGTGGATCTGACATAATAGTGAGAGACCAGTCCATAGTGGATCTAAAAATAATAGTGAGAGTCCAGTCCATAGTGAATCTAACATAATAGTGTGAGAGTCCAGTCCATAGTGGATCTAACATAATAGTGTGAGAGTCCAGTCCATAGTGGATCTAACATAATAGTGTGAGAGTGCAGTCCATAGTGGATCTAACATAATAGTGAGAGTTCAGCCCATAGTGGATCTAATTTAATAGTGTGAGAGTCCAGTTCATAGTGGATCTGACATAATAGTGAGAGTTCAGTCCATAGTGGATTTAACATAATGGTGAGAGTCCAGTCCATAGTGGATCTAACATAATAGTGAGAGAGTCCAGTCCATAGTGGATCTGACATAATAGTGTGAGAGTCCCAGTCCATAGTGGATCTAACATAATAGTGCGAGAGTCCAGTCCATAGTGGATTTGACATAATAGTGTGAGAGTCCAGTCCATAGTGAATCTAACATAATGGTGTGAGAGTCCAGTCCATAGTGGATCTAACATAATAGTGTGAGAGTCCAGTACATAGTGGTTCTGACATTATAGTGAGAGAGTCCAGTCCATAGTGGATTTGACATAATAGTGTGAGAGTCCAGTCCACAGTCGATCTAACATAATAGTGTGAGATTCCAGTCCATAGTGGATCTAACATAATAGTGTGAGAGTCCAGTCAATAGTGGATCTAACATAATAGTCTGAGAGTCCAGTCCATAGTGGATCTAACATAATAGTGTGAGAGTCCAGTCCATAGTGGATCTAACATAATAGTGTGAGAGTCCAGTACATAGTGGATCTGACATTATACTGAGAGAGTCCAGTCCATAGTGGATTTGACATAATAGTGTGAGAGTCCAGTCCACAGTCGATCTAACATGATAATGTGACAGTCCAGTCCATAGTGGATCTAACATAATAGTGTGAGAGTCCAGTCCATAGTGGATCTAACATAATAGTGTGAGAGTCCAGTCCATAGTGGATCTAACATAATGGTGTGAGTCCAGTCCATAGTGGATCTAACATAATAGTGTGAGAGTACAGTCCATAGTGGATATAACATAATAGTGTGAGAGTCCAGTCCATAGTGGATCTAACATAATAGTGTGAGAGTCCAGTCCATAGTGGATCTAACATAATAGTGTGAGAGTCCAGTCCATAGTGGATCTAACATAATAGTGTGAGAGTCCAGTCCATAGTAGATCTAACATAATAGTGTGAGAGTCCAGTTCATAGTGGATCTAACATAATAGTGTGAGAGTTCAGTCCATAGTGGATCTAACATAATAGTGAGAGTTCAGTCCATAGTGGATCTAATTTAATAGTGTGAGAGTCCAGTTCATAGTGGATCTGACATAATAGTGAGAGACCAGTCCATAGTGGATCTAAAAATAATAGTGAGAGTCCAGTCCATAGTGAATCTAACATAATAGTGTGAGAGTCCAGTCCATAGTGGATCTAACATAATAGTGTGAGAGTCCAGTCCATAGTGGGTTTAACATAATAGTGTGAGAGTCCAGTCCTTAGTGGATGTAACATAATAGTGAGAGAGTCCAGTCCATAGTGGATCTAACATAATAGTGTGAGAGTCCAGTCCAGAGTGGATCTAACATAATAGTTTGAGAGTCCAGTCCAGAGTGGATCCAGACATAATAGTGTGAGAGTCCAGTCCATAGTGGATCTAACATAATATGTTAAGGGTCCAGTCCATAGTGGATCTAACATAATAGTGTGAGAGTCCAGTCCATAGTGGATCTAACATAATAGTGTGAGAGTCCAGTCCATAGTGGATCTAACATAATAGTGTGAGAGTCCAGTCCATAGTGGATCTAACATAATAGTGTGAGAGTCCAGTACATAGTGGATTTAAAATGATAGTGTGAGAGTCCCAGTCCATAGTGGATCTAACATAATAGTGTGAAAGTCCAGTCCATAGTGGATATAACATAATAGTGAGAGTCCAGTCCATAGTGGATCTAACATAATAGTGTGAGAGTCCAGTCCATAGTGGATCTAACATAATAGTGTGAGAGTCCAGTCCATAGTGGATCTAACATAATAGTATGAGAGTCCAGTCCATAGTGAATCTAAGATAATAGTGTGAGAGTCCAGTCCATAGTGGATCTAACATAATAGTGTGAGAGTCCAGTCCATAGTGGATCTAACTTAATAGTGTGAGAGTCCAGTACATAGTGGATCTAACATAATTGTGTGAGAATCCAGTCAATAGTGGATCCAACATAATAGCGTGAGAGTCCAGTCCATAGTGGATCTAACATAATAGTGAGAGAGTTCAGTCCATAGTGGATCTGACATAATAGCGTGAGAGTCCAGTCCATAGTGGATTTAACATAATAGCGTGAGAGTGCAGTCCACAGTGGATCTAACATAATAGTGTGAGAGTTCAGTCCATAGTGGATCTGTCATAATAGTGTGAGAGTCCAGTCCACAGTGGATCTAACATAATAGTGTGAGAGTCCAGTCCATAGTGGATCTAACATAATAGTGTGAGAGTCCAGTCCATAGTGGATCTGACATAATAGTGTGAGAGTCCAGTCCACAGTGGATCTAACATAATAGTGTGAGAGTCCAGTCCATAGTGGATCTAACATAATAGTGTGAGAGTCCAGTCCATAGTGGATCTAACATAATAGTGTGAGAGTCCAGTCCATAGTGGATCTAACATAATAGTGTGAGAGTCCAGTCCATAGTGGATCTAACATAATAGTGTGAGAGTCCAGTCCATAGTGGATCTAACATAATAGTGTGAGAGTCCAGTCCATAGTAGATCTAACATAATAGTGTGAGAGTCCAGTTCATAGTGGATCTAACATAATAGTGTGAGAGTTCAGTCCATAGTGGATCTAACATAATAGTGAGAGTTCAGTCCATAGTGGATCTAATTTAATAGTGTGAGAGTCCAGTTCATAGTGGATCTGACATAATAGTGAGAGACCAGTCCATAGTGGATCTAAAAATAATAGTGAGAGTCCAGTCCATAGTGAATCTAACATAATAGTGTGAGAGTCCAGTCCATAGTGGATCTAACATAATAGTGTGAGAGTCCAGTCCATAGTGGGTTTAACATAATAGTGTGAGAGTCCAGTCCTTAGTGGATGTAACATAATAGTGAGAGAGTCCAGTCCATAGTGGATCTAACATAATAGTGTGAGAGTCCAGTCCAGAGTGGATCTAACATAATAGTTTGAGAGTCCAGTCCAGAGTGGATCCAGACATAATAGTGTGAGAGTCCAGTCCATAGTGGATCTAACATAATATGTTAAGGGTCCAGTCCATAGTGGATCTAACATAATAGTGTGAGAGTCCAGTCCATAGTGGATCTAACATAATAGTGTGAGAGTCCAGTCCATAGTGGATCTAACATAATAGTGTGAGAGTCCAGTCCATAGTGGATCTAACATAATAGTGTGAGAGTCCAGTACATAGTGGATTTAAAATGATAGTGTGAGAGTCCCAGTCCATAGTGGATCTAACATAATAGTGTGAAAGTCCAGTCCATAGTGGATATAACATAATAGTGAGAGTCCAGTCCATAGTGGATCTAACATAATAGTGTGAGAGTCCAGTCCATAGTGGATCTAACATAATAGTGTGAGAGTCCAGTCCATAGTGGATCTAACATAATAGTGTGAAAGTCCAGTCCATAGTGGATCTAACATAATAGTGTGAGTCCAGTCCATAGTAGATCTAACATAATAGTGTGAGAGTCCAGTTCATAGTGGATCTAACATAATAGTGTGAGAGTGCAGTCCATAGTGGATCTAACATAATAGTTAGAGTTCAGTCCATAGTGGATCTAATTTAATAGTGTGAGAGTCCAGTTCATAGTGGATCTGACATAATAGTGAGAGACCAGTCCATAGTGGATCTAAAAATAATAGTGAGAGTCCAGTCCATAGTGAATCTAACATAATAGTGTGAGAGTCCAGTCCATAGTGGATCTAACATAATAGTGTGAGAGTCCAGTCCATAGTGGATCTAACATAATAGTGTGAGAGTGCAGTCCATAGTGGATCTAACATAATAGTGAGAGTTCAGCCCATAGTGGATCTAATTTAATAGTGTGAGAGTCCAGTTCATAGTGGATCTGACATAATAGTGAGAGTTCAGTCCATAGTGGATTTAACATAATGGTGAGAGTCCAGTCCATAGTGGATCTAACATAATAGTGAGAGAGTCCAGTCCATAGTGGATCTGACATAATAGTGTGAGAGTCCCAGTCCATAGTGGATCTAACATAATAGTGCGAGAGTCCAGTCCATAGTGGATTTGACATAATAGTGTGAGAGTCCAGTCCATAGTGAATCTAACATAATAGTGTGAGAGTCCAGTCCATAGTGGATCTAACATAATAGTGTGAGAGTCCAGTACATAGTGGTTCTGACATTATAGTGAGAGAGTCCAGTCCATAGTGGATTTGACATAATAGTGTGAGAGTCCAGTCCACAGTCGATCTAACATAATAGTGTGAGATTCCAGTCCATAGTGGATCTAACATAATAGTGTGAGAGTCCAGTCAATAGTGGATCTAACATAATAGTCTGAGAGTCCAGTCCATAGTGGATCTAACATAATAGTGTGAGAGTCCAGTCCATAGTGGATCTAACATAATAGTGTGAGAGTCCAGTACATAGTGGATCTGACATTATAGTGAGAGAGTCCAGTCCATAGTGGATTTGACATAATAGTGTGAGAGTCCAGTCCACAGTCGATCTAACATGATAATGTGACAGTCCAGTCCATAGTGGATCTAACATAATAGTGTGAGAGTCCAGTCCATAGTGGATGTAACATAATAGTGTGAGAGTCCAGTCCATAGTGGATCTAACATAATGGTGTGAGTCCAGTCCATAGTGGATCTAACATAATAGTGTGAGAGTACAGTCCATAGTGGATCTAACATAATAGTGTGAGAGTCCAGTCCATAGTGGATCTAACATAATAGTGTGAGAGTCCAGTCCATAGTGGATCTAACATAATAGTGTGAGAGTCCAGTCCATAGTGGATCTAACATAATAGTGTGAGAGTCCAGTCCATAGTAGATCTAACATAATAGTGTGAGAGTCCAGTTCATAGTGGATCTAACATAATAGTGTGAGAGTTCAGTCCATAGTGGATCTAACATAATAGTGAGAGTTCAGTCCATAGTGGATCTAATTTAATAGTGTGAGAGTCCAGTTCATAGTGGATCTGACATAATAGTGAGAGACCAGTCCATAGTGGATCTAAAAATAATAGTGAGAGTCCAGTCCATAGTGAATCTAACATAATAGTGTGAGAGTCCAGTCCATAGTGGATCTAACATAATAGTGTGAGAGTCCAGTCCATAGTGGGTTTAACATAATAGTGTGAGAGTCCAGTCCTTAGTGGATGTAACATAATAGTGAGAGAGTCCAGTCCATAGTGGATCTAACATAATAGTGTGAGAGTCCAGTCCAGAGTGGATCTAACATAATAGTTTGAGAGTCCAGTCCAGAGTGGATCCAGACATAATAGTGTGAGAGTCCAGTCCATAGTGGATCTAACATAATATGTTAAGGGTCCAGTCCATAGTGGATCTAACATAATAGTGTGAGAGTCCAGTCCATAGTGGATCTAACATAATAGTGTGAGAGTCCAGTCCATAGTGGATCTAACATAATAGTGTGAGAGTCCAGTCCATAGTGGATCTAACATAATAGTGTGAGAGTCCAGTACATAGTGGATTTAAAATGATAGTGTGAGAGTCCCAGTCCATAGTGGATCTAACATAATAGTGTGAAAGTCCAGTCCATAGTGGATATAACATAATAGTGAGAGTCCAGTCCATAGTGGATCTAACATAATAGTGTGAGAGTCCAGTCCATAGTGGATCTAACATAATAGTGTGAGAGTCCAGTCCATAGTGGATCTAACATAATAGTATGAGAGTCCAGTCCATAGTGAATCTAAGATAATAGTGTGAGAGTCCAGTCCATAGTGGATCTAACATAATAGTGTGAGAGTCCAGTCCATAGTGGATCTAACTTAATAGTGTGAGAGTCCAGTACATAGTGGATCTAACATAATTGTGTGAGAATCCAGTCAATAGTGGATCCAACATAATAGCGTGAGAGTCCAGTCCATAGTGGATCTAACATAATAGTGAGAGAGTTCAGTCCATAGTGGATCTGACATAATAGCGTGAGAGTCCAGTCCATAGTGGATTTAACATAATAGCGTGAGAGTGCAGTCCACAGTGGATCTAACATAATAGTGTGAGAGTTCAGTCCATAGTGGATCTGTCATAATAGTGTGAGAGTCCAGTCCACAGTGGATCTAACATAATAGTGTGAGAGTCCAGTCCATAGTGGATCTAACATAATAGTGTGAGAGTCCAGTCCATAGTGGATCTGACATAATAGTGTGAGAGTCCAGTCCACAGTGGATCTAACATAATAGTGTGAGAGTCCAGTCCATAGTGGATCTAACATAATAGTGTGAGAGTCCAGTCCATAGTGGATCTAACTTAATAGTGTGAGAGTCCAGTCCATAATGGATCTAACATAATAGTGTGAGAGTCCAGTCCATAGTGGATCTAACATAATAGTGTGAGAGTCCAGTCCATAGTGGATCTAACATAATATTTTAAGGGTCCAATCCATGGTGGAGCTAACATAATAGTGTGAGATTCCATTCCGTAGTGGATCTAACATAATAGTGTGAGAGTCCAGTTCATAGTGGATCTAACATAATAGTGTGAGAGTGCAGTCCATAGTGGATCCAACATAATAGTTAGAGTTCAGTCCATAGTGGATCTAATTTAATAGTGTGAGAGTCCAGTTCATAGTGGATCTGACATAATAGTGAGAGACCAGTCCATAGTGGATCTAAAAATAATAGTGAGAGTCCAGTCCATAGTGAATCTAACATAATAGTGTGAGAGTCCAGTCCATAGTGGATCTAACATAATAGTGTGAGAGTCCAGTCCATAGTGGATCTAACATAATAGTGTGAGAGTGCAGTCCATAGTGGATCTAACATAATAGTGAGAGTTCAGCCCATAGTGGATCTAATTTAATAGTGTGAGAGTCCAGTTCATAGTGGATCTGACATAATAGTGAGAGTTCAGTCCATAGTGGATTTAACATAATGGTGAGAGTCCAGTCCATAGTGGATCTAACATAATAGTGAGAGAGTCCAGTCCATAGTGGATCTGACATAATAGTGTGAGAGTCCCAGTCCATAGTGGATCTAACATAATAGTGCGAGAGTCCAGTCCATAGTGGATTTGACATAATAGTGTGAGAGTCCAGTCCATAGTGAATCTAACATAATAGTGTGAGAGTCCAGTCCATAGTGGATCTAACATAATAGTGTGAGAGTCCAGTACATAGTGGTTCTGACATTATAGTGAGAGAGTCCAGTCCATAGTGGATTTGACATAATAGTGTGAGAGTCCAGTCCACAGTCGATCTAACATAATGGTGTGAGATTCCAGTCCATAGTGGATCTAACATAATAGTGTGAGAGTCCAGTCAATTGTGGATCTAACATAATAGTCTGAGAGTCCAGTCCATAGTGGATCTAACATAATAGTGTGAGAGTCCAGTCCATAGTGGATCTAACATAATAGTGTGAGAGTCCAGTACATAGTGGATCTGACATTATAGTGAGAGAGTCCAGTCCATAGTGGATTTGACATAATAGTGTGAGAGTCCAGTCCACAGTCGATCTAACATGATAATGTGACAGTCCAGTCCATAGTGGATCTAACATAATAGTGTGAGAGTCCAGTCCATAGTGGATCTAACATAATAGTGTGAGAGTCCAGTCCATAGTGGATCTAACATAATGGTGTGAGTCCAGTCCATAGTGGATCTAACATAATAGTGTGAGAGTACAGTCCATAGTGGATCTAACATAATAGTGTGAGAGTCCAGTCCATAGTGGATCTAACATAATAGTGTGAGAGTCCAGTCCATAGTGGATCTAACATAATAGTGTGAGAGTCCAGTCCATAGTGGATCTAACATAATAGTGTGAGAGTCCAGTCCATAGTAGATCTAACATAATAGTGTGAGAGTCCAGTTCATAGTGGATCTAACATAATAGTGTGAGAGTTCAGTCCATAGTGGATCTAACATAATAGTGAGAGTTCAGTCCAAAGTGGATCTAATTTAATAGTGTGAGAGTCCAGTTCATAGTGGATCTGACATAATAGTGAGAGACCAGTCCATAGTGGATCTAAAAATAATAGTGAGAGTCCAGTCCATAGTGAATCTAACATAATAGTGTGAGAGTCCAGTCCATAGTGGATCTAACATAATAGTGTGAGAGTCCAGTCCATAGTGGGTTTAACATAATAGTGTGAGAGTCCAGTCCTTAGTGGATGTAACATAATAGTGAGAGAGTCCAGTCCATAGTGGATCTAACATAATAGTGTGAGAGTCCAGTCCAGAGTGGATCTAACATAATAGTTTGAGAGTCCAGTCCAGAGTGGATCCAGACATAATAGTGTGAGAGTCCAGTCCATAGTGGATCTAACATAATATGTTAAGGGTCCAGTCCATAGTGGATCTAACATAATAGTGTGAGAGTCCAGTCCATAGTGGATCTAACATAATAGTGTGAGAGTCCAGTCCATAGTGGATCTAACATAATAGTGTGAGAGTCCAGTCCATAGTGGATCTAACATAATAGTGTGAGAGTCCAGTACATAGTGGATTTAAAATGATAGTGTGAGAGTCCCAGTCCATAGTGGATCTAACATAATAGTGTGAAAGTCCAGTCCATAGTGGATATAACATAATAGTGAGAGTCCAGTCCATAGTGGATCTAACATAATAGTGTGAGAGTCCAGTCCATAGTGGATCTAACATAATAGTGTGAGAGTCCAGTCCATAGTGGATCTAACATAATAGTATGAGAGTCCAGTCCATAGTGAATCTAAGATAATAGTGTGAGAGTCCAGTCCATAGTGGATCTAACATAATAGTGTGAGAGTCCAGTCCATAGTGGATCTAACTTAATAGTGTGAGAGTCCAGTACATAGTGGATCTAACATAATTGTGTGAGAATCCAGTCAATAGTGGATCCAACATAATAGCGTGAGAGTCCAGTCCATAGTGGATCTAACATAATAGTGAGAGAGTTCAGTCCATAGTGGATCTGACATAATAGCGTGAGAGTCCAGTCCATAGTGGATTTAACATAATAGCGTGAGAGTGCAGTCCACAGTGGATCTAACATAATAGTGTGAGAGTTCAGTCCATAGTGGATCTGTCATAATAGTGTGAGAGTCCAGTCCACAGTGGATCTAACATAATAGTGTGAGAGTCCAGTCCATAGTGGATCTAACATAATAGTGTGAGAGTCCAGTCCATAGTGGATCTGACATAATAGTGTGAGAGTCCAGTCCACAGTGGATCTAACATAATAGTGTGAGAGTCCAGTCCATAGTGGATCTAACATAATAGTGTGAGAGTCCAGTCCATAGTGGATCTAACTTAATAGTGTGAGAGTCCAGTCCATAATGGATCTAACATAATAGTGTGAGAGTCCAGTCCATAGTGGATCTAACATAATAGTGTGAGAGTCCAGTCCATAGTGGATCTAACATAATATTTTAAGGGTCCAATCCATGGTGGAGCTAACATAATAGTGTGAGATTCCATTCCGTAGTGGATCTAACATAATATTTTAAGGGTCCAATCCATGGTGGATCTAACATAATAGTGTGAGAGTCCATTCCGTAGTGGATCTAAAATAATAGTGTGAGAGTCCAGTCCATATTGGATCTAACATAATAGTGTGAGGGTCCAGTCCATAGTGGAACTTAAATAATAGAGTGAGAGTCCAGTCCATAGTGGATCTGACATAAGAGTGAGAGAGTCCAGTCCATAGTGGACCTAACATAACAGTGAGAGTCCAGTCCATAGTGGATCTACATAATAGTGTGAGTCCAGTCCATAGTGGATCTAACATAATAGTGTGAGAGTCCAGTCCATAGTGGATCTAACATAATAGTGTGAGAGTCCAGTCCATAGTGGATCTAACATAATAGTGTGAGAGTCCAGTCCATAGTAGATCTAACATAATAGTGTGAGAGTCCAGTTCATAGTGGATCTAACATAATAGTGTGAGAGTGCAGTCCATAGTGGATCTAACATAATAGTGAGAGTCCAGTCCATAGTGGATCTAACATAATAGTGTGAGAGTCCAGTCCATAGTGGATCTAATATAATAGTGTGAGAGTCCAGTCCATAGTGGATCTAACATAATATTTTAAGGGTCCAATCCATGGTGGATCTAACATAATAGTGTGAGAGTCCATTCCGTAGTGGATCTAACATAATCGTGAGAGTCCAGTCCATAGTGGATCTAACGTAATGGTGTGAGTCCAGTCCATAGTGGATCTAACATAATAGTGTGAGAGTCCAGTCCATAGTGGATCTAACATAATAGTGTGAGAGTCCAGTTCATAGTGGATCTAACATAATAGTGTGAGAGTCCAGTCCATAGTGGATCTAACATAATAGTGTGAAAGTCCAGTCCATAGTGGATCTAACATAATATGTTAAGGGTCCAGTCCATAGTGGATCTAACATAATAGTGTGAGAGTCCAGTCCATAGTGGATCTAACATAATAGTGTGAGAGTCCAGTCCATAGTGGATCTAACATAATAGTGTGAGAGTCCAGTCCATAGTGGATCTAACATAATAGTGTGAGAGTCCAGTACATAGTGGATTTAAAATGATAGTGTGAGAGTCCCAGTCCATAGTGGATCTAACATAATAGTGTGAAAGTCCAGTCCATAGTGGATATAACATAATAGTGAGAGTCCAGTCCATAGTGGATCTAACATAATAGTGTGAGAGTCCAGTCCATAGTGGATCTAACATAATAGTGTGAGAGTCCAGTCCATAGTGGATCTAACATAATAGTATGAGAGTCCAGTCCATAGTGAATCTAAGATAATAGTGTGAGAGTCCAGTCCATAGTGGATCTAACATAATAGTGTGAGAGTCCAGTCCATAGTGGATCTAACTTAATAGTGTGAGAGTCCAGTACATAGTGGATCTAACATAATTGTGTGAGAATCCAGTCAATAGTGGATCCAACATAATAGCGTGAGAGTCCAGTCCATAGTGGATCTAACATAATAGTGAGAGAGTTCAGTCCATAGTGGATCTGACATAATAGCGTGAGAGTCTAGTCCATAGTGGATTTAACATAATAGCGTGAGAGTGCAGTCCACAGTGGATCTAACATAATAGTGTGAGAGTTCAGTCCATAGTGGATCTGTCATAATAGTGTGAGAGTCCAGTCCACAGTGGATCTAACATAATAGTGTGAGAGTCCAGTCCATAGTGGATCTAACATAATAGTGTGAGAGTCCAGTCCATAGTGGATCTGACATAATAGTGTGAGAGTCCAGTCCACAGTGGATCTAACATAATAGTGTGAGAGTCCAGTCCATAGTGGATCTAACATAATAGTGTGAGAGTCCAGTCCATAGTGGATCTAACTTAATAGTGTGAGAGTCCAGTCCATAATGGATCTAACATAATAGTGTGAGAGTCCAGTCCATAGTGGATCTAACATAATAGTGTGAGAGTCCAGTCCATAGTGGATCTAACATAATATTTTAAGGGTCCAATCCATGGTGGAGCTAACATAATAGTGTGAGATTCCATTCCGTAGTGGATCTAACATAATATTTTAAGGGTCCAATCCATGGTGGATCTAACATAATAGTGTGAGAGTCCATTCCGTAGTGGATCTAAAATAATAGTGTGAGAGTCCAGTCCATATTGGATCTAACATAATAGTGTGAGGGTCCAGTCCATAGTGGAACTTAAATAATAGAGTGAGAGTCCAGTCCATAGTGGATCTGACATAAGAGTGAGAGAGTCCAGTCCATAGTGGACCTAACATAACAGTGAGAGTCCAGTCCATAGTGGATCTACATAATAGTGTGAGTCCAGTCCATAGTGGATCTAACATAATAGTGTGAGAGTCCAGTCCATAGTGGATCTAACATAATAGTGTGAGAGTCCAGTCCATAGTGGATCTAACATAATAGTGTGAGAGTCCAGTCCATAGTAGATCTAACATAATAGTGTGAGAGTCCAGTTCATAGTGGATCTAACATAATAGTGTGAGAGTGCAGTCCATAGTGGATCTAACATAATAGTGAGAGTCCAGTCCATAGTGGATCTAACATAATAGTGTGAGAGTCCAGTCCATAGTGGATCTAATATAATAGTGTGAGAGTCCAGTCCATAGTGGATCTAACATAATATTTTAAGGGTCCAATCCATGGTGGATCTAACATAATAGTGTGAGAGTCCATTCCGTAGTGGATCTAACATAATCGTGAGAGTCCAGTCCATAGTGGATCTAACGTAATGGTGTGAGTCCAGTCCATAGTGGATCTAACATAATAGTGTGAGAGTCCAGTCCATAGTGGATCTAACATAATAGTGTGAGAGTCCAGTTCATAGTGGATCTAACATAATAGTGTGAGAGTCCAGTCCATAGTGGATCTAACATAATAGTGTGAAAGTCCAGTCCATAGTGGATCTAACATAATAGTGTGAGAGTCCAGTCCATAGTAGATCTAACATAATAGTGTGAGAGTCCAGTTCATAGTGGATCTAACATAATAGTGTGAGAGTGCAGTCCATAGTGGATCTAACATAATAGTGAGAGTTCAGTCCATAGTGGATCTAATTTAATAGTGTGAGAGTCCAGTTCATAGTGGATCCGACATAATAGTGAGAGACCAGTCCATAGTGGATCTAAAAATAATAGTGAGAGTCCAGTCCATAGTGAATCTAACATAATAGTGTGAGAGTCCAGTCCATAGTGGATCTAACATAATAGTGTGAGAATCCAGTCCATAGTGGATCTAACATAATAGTATGAGAGTCCAGTCCATAGTGAATCTAAGATAATAGTGTGAGAGTCCAGTCCATAGTGGATCTAACATAATAGTGTGAGAGTCCAGTCCATAGTGGATCTAACTTAATAGTGTGAGAGTCCAGTACATAGTGGATCTAACATAATTGTGTGAGAATCCAGTCAATAGTGGATCCAACATAATAGCGTGAGAGTCCAGTCCATAGTGGATCTAACATAATAGTGAGAGAGTTCAGTCCATAGTGGATCTGACATAATAGCGTGAGAGTCCAGTCCATAGTGGATTTAACATAATAGCGTGAGAGTGCAGTCCACAGTGGATCTAACATAATAGTGTGAGAGTTCAGTCCATAGTGGATCTGTCATAATAGTGTGAGAGTCCAGTCCACAGTGGATCTAACATAATAGTGTGAGAGTCCAGTCCATAGTGGATCTAACATAATAGTGTGAGAGTCGAGTCCGTAGTGGATCTGACATAATAGTGTGAGAGTCCAGTCCACAGTGGATCTAACATAATAGTGTGAGAGTCCAGTCCATAGTGGATCTAACATAATAGTGTGAGAGTCCAGTCCATAGTGGATCTAACTTAATAGTGTGAGAGTCCAGTCCATAATGGATCTAACATAATAGTGTGAGAGTCCAGTCCATAGTGGATCTAACATAATAGTGTGAGAGTCCAGTCCATAGTGGATCTAACATAATATTTTAAGGGTCCAATCCATGGTGGATCTAACATAATAGTGTGAGATTCCATTCCGTAGTGGATCTAACATAATATTTTAAGGGTCCAATCCATGGTGGATCTAACATAATAGTGTGAGAGTCCATTCCGTAGTGGATCTAACATAATAGTGTGAGAGTCCAGTCCATATTGGATCTAACATAATAGTGTGAGGGTCCAGTCCATAGTGGATCCAACATAATAGAGTGAGAGTCCAGTCCATAGTGGATCTCACATAAGAGTGAGAGAGTCCAGTCCATAGTGGACCTAACATAACAGTGAGAGTCCAGTCCATAGTGGATCTACATAATAGTGTGAGTCCAGTCCATAGTGGATCTAACATAATAGTGTGAGAGTCCAGTCCATAGTGGATCTAACATAATAGTGTGAGAGTCCAGTCCATAGTGGATCTAACATAATAGTGTGAGAGTCCAGTCCATAGTAAATCTAACATAATAGTGTGAGAGTCCAGTTCATAGTGGATCTAACATAATAGTGTGAGAGTGCAGTCCATAGTGGATCTAACATAATAGTGAGAGTCCAGTCCATAGTGGATCTAATTTAATAGTGTGAGAGTCCAGTTCATAGTGGATCTAACATAATAGTGTGAGAGTCCAGTCCATAGTGGATCTAACATAATAGTGTGAAAGTCCAGTCCATAGTGGATCTAACATAATAGTGTGAGAGTCCAGTCCATAGTAGATCTAACATAATAGTGTGAGAGTCCAGTTCATAGTGGATCTAACATAATAGTGTGAGAGTGCAGTCCATAGTGGATCTAACATAATAGTGAGAGTTCAGTCCATAGTGGATCTAATTTAATAGTGTGAGAGTCCAGTTCATAGTGGATCCGACATAATAGTGAGAGACCAGTCCATAGTGGATCTAAAAACAATAGTGAGAGTCCAGTCCATAGTGAATCTAACATAATAGTGTGAGAGTCCAGTCCATAGTGGATCTAACATAATAGTGTGAGAGTCCAGTCCATAGTGGATCTAACATAATAGTATGAGAGTCCAGTCCATAGTGAATCTAAGATAATAGTGTGAGAGTCCAGTCCATAGTGGATCTAACATAATAGTGTGAGAGTCCAGTCCATAGTGGATCTAACTTAATAGTGTGAGAGTCCAGTACATAGTGGATCTAACATAATTGTGTGAGAATCCAGTCAATAGTGGATCCAACATAATAGCGTGAGAGTCCAGTCCATAGTGGATCTAACATAATAGTGAGAGAGTTCAGTCCATAGTGGATCTGACATAATAGCGTGAGAGTCCAGTCCATAGTGGATTTAACATAATAGCGTGAGAGTGCAGTCCACAGTGGATCTAACATAATAGTGTGAGAGTTCAGTCCATAGTGGATCTGTCATAATAGTGTGAGAGTCCAGTCCACAGTGGATCTAACATAATAGTGTGAGAGTCCAGTCCATAGTGGATCTAACATAATAGTGTGAGAGTCGAGTCCATAGTGGATCTGACATAATAGTGTGAGAGTCCAGTCCACAGTGGATCTAACATAATAGTGTGAGAGTCCAGTCCATAGTGGACCTAACATAATAGTGTGAGAGTCCAGTCCATAGTGGATCTAACTTAATAGTGTGAGAGTCCAGTCCATAATGGATCTAACATAATAGTGTGAGAGTCCAGTCCATAGTGGATCTAACATAATAGTGTGAGAGTCCAGTCCATAGTGGATCTAACATAATATTTTAAGGGTCCAATCCATGGTGGATCTAACATAATAGTGTGAGATTCCATTCCGTAGTGGATCTAACATAATATTTTAAGGGTCCAATCCATGGTGGATCTAACATAATAGTGTGAGAGTCCATTCCGTAGTGGATCTAACATAATAGTGTGAGAGTCCAGTCCATATTGGATCTAACATAATAGTGTGAGGGTCCAGTCCATAGTAGATCTAACATAATAGAGTGAGAGTCCAGTCCATAGTGGATCTGACATAAGAGTGAGAGAGTCCAGTCCATAGTGGACATAACATAACAGTGAGAGTCCAGTCCATAGTGGATCTACATAATAGTGTGAGTCCAGTCCATAGTGGATCTAACATAATAGTGTGAGAGTCCAGTCCATAGTGGATCTAACATAATAGTGTGAGAGTCCAGTCCATAGTGGATCTAACATAATAGTGTGAGAGTCCAGTCCATAGTAGATCTAACATAATAGTGTGAGAGTCCAGTTCATAGTGGATCTAACATAATAGTGTGAGAGTGCAGTCCATAGTGGATCTAACATAATAGTGAGAGTCCAGTCCATAGTGGATCTAACATAATAGTGTGAGAGTCCAGTCCATAGTGGATCTAATATAATAGTGTGAGAGTCCAGTCCATAGTGGATCTAACATAATATTTTAAGGGTCCAATCCATGGTGGATCTAACATAATAGTGTGAGAGTCCATTCCGTAGTGGATCTAACATAATCGTGAGAGTCCAGTCCATAGTGGATCTAACGTAATGGTGTGAGTCCAGTCCATAGTGGATCTAACATAATAGTGTGAGAGTCCAGTCCATAGTGGATCTAACATAATAGTGTGAGAGTCCAGTTCATAGTGGATCTAACATAATAGTGTGAGAGTCCAGTCCATAGTGGATCTAACATAATAGTGTGAAAGTCCAGTCCATAGTGGATCTAACATAATAGTGTGAGAGTCCAGTCCATAGTAGATCTAACATAATAGTGTGAGAGTCCAGTTCATAGTGGATCTAACATAATAGTGTGAGAGTGCAGTCCATAGTGGATCTAACATAATAGTGAGAGTTCAGTCCATAGTGGATCTAATTTAATAGTGTGAGAGTCCAGTTCATAGTGGATCTGACATAATAGTGAGAGACCAGTCCATAGTGGATCTAAAAATAATAGTGAGAGTCCAGTCCATAGTGAATCTAACATAATAGTGTGAAAGTCCAGTCCATAGTGGATCTAACATAATAGTGTGAGAGTCCAGTCCATAGTGGATCTAACATAATAGTGAGAGTCCAGTCCATAGTGGATCTAACATAATAGTGTGAGAGTCCAGCCCATAGTGAATCTAACATAATAGTGTGAGAGTCCAGTCCATAGTGGATTTAACATAATAGTGAGAGTCAAGTCCATAGTGGATCTAACATAAGAGTGAGAGAGTCCAGTCCATAGTGGATCTCACATAATAGTGTGAGAGTCCCAGTCCATAGTGGATCTAACATAATAGTGAGAGAGTCCAGTCCATAGTGGATTTGACATAATAGTGTGAGAGTCCAGTCCATAGTGAATCTAACATAATAGTGTGAGAGTCCAGTCCATAGTGGATCTAACATAATAGTGTGAGAGTCCAGTACATAGTGGTTCTGACATTATAGTGAGAGAGTCCAGTCCATAGTGGATTTGACATAATAGTGTGAGAGTCCAGTCCACAGTCGATCTAACATAATAGTGTGAGATTCCAGTCCATAGTGGATCTAACATAATAGTGTGAGAGTCCAGTCCATAGTAGATCTAACATAATAGTCTGATAGTCCAGTCCATAGTGGATCTAACATAATAGTGTGAGAGTCCAGTCCATAGTGGATCTAACATAATAGTGTGAGAGTCCAGTACATAGTGGATCTGACATTATAGTGAGAGAGTCCAGTCCATAGTGGATTTGACATAATAGTGTGAGAGTCCAGTCCACAGTCGATCTAACATGATAATGTGACAGTCTAGTCCATAGTGGATCTAACATAATAGTGTGAGAGTCCAGTCCATAGTGGATCTAACATAATAGTGTGAGAGTCCAGTCCATAGTGGATCTAACATAATGGTGTGAGTCCAGTCCATAGTGGATCTAACATAATAGTGTGAGAGTCCAGTCCATAGTTGATCTAACATAATAGTGTGAGAGTCCAGTCCATAGTGGATCTAACATAATAGTCTGAGAGTCCAGTCCATAGTGGATCTAACATAATAGTGTGAGATTCCAGTCCATAGTGGATCTAACATAATAGTGTGAGAGTCCAGTCCATTGTAGATCTAACATAATAGTGTGAGAGTCCAGTTCATAGTGGATCTAACATAATAGTGTGAGAGTGCAGTCCATAGTGGATCTAACATTATAGTGAGAGTTCAGTCCATAGTGGATCTAATTTAATAGAGTGAGAGTCCAGTTCATAGTGGATCTGACATAATAGTGAGAGACCAGTCCATAGTGGATCTAAAAATAATAGTGAGAGACCAGTCCATAGTGAATCTAACATAATAGTGTGAGAGTCAAGTCCATAGTGGATCTAACATAATAGTGTGAGAGTCCAGTCCATAGTGGGTTTAACATAATAGTGTGAGAGTCCAGTCCTTAGTGGATGTAACATAATAGTGAGAGAGTCCAGTCCATAGTGGATCTAACATAATAGTGTGAGAGTCCAGTCCAGAGTGGATCTAACATAATAGTTTGAGAGTCCAGTCCAGAGTGGATCTAGACATAATAATGTGAGAGTCCAGTCCATAGTGGATCTAACATAATATGTTAAGGGTCCAGTCCATAGTGGATCTAACATAATAGTGTGAGAGTCCAGTCCATAGTGGATCTAACATAATAGTGTGAGAGTCCAGTCCATAGTGGATCTAACATAATAGTGTGAGAGTCCAGTCCATAGTGGATCTAACATAATAGTGTGAGAGTCCAGTCCATAGTGGATTTAAAATGATAGTGTGAGAGTCCCAGTCCATAGTGGATCTAACATAATAGTGTGAGAGTCCAGTCCATAGTGGATATAACATAATAGTGAGAGTCCAGTCCATAGTGGATCTAACATAATAGTGTGAGAGTCCAGTCCATAGTGGATCTAACCTAATAGTGTGAGAGTCCAGTCCATAGTGGATCTAACATAATAGTATGAGAGTCCAGTCCATAGTGAATCTAACATAATAGTGTGAGAGTCCAGTCCATAGTGGATCTAACATAATAGTGTGAGAGTCCAGTCCATAGTAGATCTAACATAATAGTGTGAGAGTCCAGTACATAGTGGATCTAACATAATTGTGTGAGAATCCAGTCCATAGTGGATCCAACATAATAGCGTGAGAGTCCAGTCCATAGTGGATCTAACATAATAGTGAGAGAGTTCAGTCCATAGTGGATCTGACATAATAGCGTGAGAGTCCAGTCCATAGTGGATCTAACATAATAGTGTGAGAGTCCAGTCCATAGTGGATCTAACATAATAGTGAGAGTCCAGTCCATAGTGAATCCAACATAATGGTGTGAGTCCAGTCCATAGTGGATCTAACATAATAGTGTGAGAGTCCAGTCCATAGTGGTTCTAACTTAATAGTGTGAGAGTCCAGTCCATAGTGGATCTAACATAATAGTGTGAGAGTCCAGTTCATAGTTGATCTAACATAATAGTGAGAGAGTGCAGTCCATAGTGGATCTAACATAATAGTGAGAGTTCAGTCCATAGTGGATCTAACATAATAGTGTGAGAGTCCAGTCCACAGTGGATATAACATAATAGTGTGAGAGTCCAGTCCATAGTGGATCTGACATAATAGTGTGAGAGTCCAGTCCACAGTGGATCTAACATAATAGTGTGAGAGTCCAGTCCATAGTGGATCTAACATAATAGTGTGAGAGTCCAGTCCATAGTGGATCTGACATAGTAGTGTGAGAGTCCAGTCCATAGTGGATCTAACATAATAGTGTGAGAGTCCAGTCCATAGTGGATCTAACATAATAGTGAGAGTCCAGTCCATAGTGGATCCAACATAATGGTGTGAGTCCAGTCCATAGTGGATCTAACATAATAGTGTGAGAGTCCAGTCCATAGTGGATCTAACATAATAGTGTGAGAGTCCAGTCCATAGTGGTTCTAACTTAATAGTGTGAGAGTCCAACTTAATAGTGTGAGAGTATAGTCCATAGTGGATCTAACATAATAGTGTGAGAGTCCAGTTCATAGTTGATCTAACATAATAGTGTGAGAGTGCAGTCCATAGTGGATCTAACATAATAGTGAGAGTTCAGTCCATAGTGGATCTAACATAATAGTGTGAGAGTCCAGTCCATAGTGGATCTAACATAATAGTGAGAGTCCAGTCCATAGTGGATCTAACATAATAGTGAGAGTCCAGTCCATAGTGAATCTAACATAATACTGTGAGAGTCCAGTCCATAGTGGATCTAACATAATAGTGTGAGAGTCCAGTCCATAGTGGGTTTAACATAATAGTGTGAGAGTCCAGTCCATAGTTGATCTAACATAATAGTGTGAGAGTCCAGTCCATAGTGGATCTAACATAATAGTGTGAGAGTCCAGTCCATAGTGGATCTAACATAATAGTGAGAGTCCAGTCCATAGTGGATCCAACATAATGGTGTGAGTCCAGTCCATAGTGGATCTAACATAATAGTGTGAGAGTCCAGTCCATAGTGGATCTAACATAATAGTGTGAGAGTCCAGTCCATAGTGGTTCTAACTTAATAGTGTGAGAGTCCAGTCCATAGTGGATCTAACATAATAGTGTGAGAGTCCAGTTCATAGTTGATCTAACATAATAGTGTGAGAGTGCAGTCCATAGTGGATCTAACATAATAGTGAGAGTTCAGTCCATAGTGGATCTAACATAATAGTGTGAGAGTCCAGTCCATAGTGGATCTAACATAATAGTGAGAGTCCAGTCCATAGTGAATCCAACATAATGGTGTGAGTCCAGTCCATAGTGGATCTAACATAATAGTGTGAGAGTCCAGTCCATAGTGGATCTAACATAATAGTGTGAGAGTCCAGTCCATAGTGGTTCTAACTTAATAGTGTGAGAGTCCAGTCCATAGTGGATCTAACATAATAGTGTGAGTCCAGTTCATAGTTAATCTAACATAATAGTGTGAGAGTGCAGTCCATTGTGGATCTAACATAATAGTGAGAGTTCAGTCCATAGTGGATCTAACATAATAGTGTGAGAGTCCAGTGCACAGTGGATCTAACATAATAGTGTGAGAGTCCAGTCCATAGTGGATCTGACATAATAGTGTGAGAGTCCAGTCCACAGTGGATCTAACATAATAGTGTGAGAGTCCAGTCCATAGTGGATCTAACATAATAGTGTGAGAGTCCAGTCCATAGTGGATCTGACATAATAGTGTGAGAGTCCAGTCCACATTGGATCTAACATAATAGTGTGAGAGTCCAGTCCATAGTGGATCTGACATAATAGTGTGAGAGTCCAGTCCAAAGTGGATCTAACATAATAGTGTGAGAGTCCAGTCCATAGTGGATCTAACTTAATAGTGTGAGAGTCCAGTCCATAGTGGATCTAACATAATAGTGTGAGAGTCCAGTCCATAGTGGATCTAACATAATAGTGAGAGTCCAGTCCATAGTGGATCCAACATAATGGTGTGAGTCCAGTCCATAGTGGATCTAACATAATAGTGTGAGAGTCCAGTCCATAGTGGATCTGACATAATAGTGTGAGAGTCCAGTCCACAGTGGATCTAACATAATAGTGTGAGAGTCCAGTCCATAGTGGATCTAATATAATAGTGTGAGAGTCCAGTCCATAGTGGATCTGACATAATAGTGTGAGAGTCCAGTCCATAGTGGATCTAACATAATAGTGTGAGAGTCCAGTCCATAGTGGATCTAACATAATAGTGAGAGTCCAGTCCATAGTGGATCCAACATAATGGTGTGAGTCCAGTCCATAGTGGATCTAACATAATAGTGTGAGAGTCCAGTCCATAGTGGATCTAACATAATAGTGTGAGAGTCCAGTCCATAGTGGTTCTAACTTAATAGTGTGAGAGTCCAGTCCATAGTGGATCTAACATAATAGTGTGAGAGTCCAGTTCATAGTTGATCTAACATAATAGTGTGAGAGTGCAGTCCATAGTGGATCCAACATAATAGTGAGAGTTCAGTCCATAGTGGATCTAACATAATAGTGTGAGAGTCCAGTTCATAGTGGATCTGACATAATAGTGAGAGTCAAGTCCATAGTGGATCTAACATAATAGTGAGAGTCCAGTCCATAGTGAATCTAACATAATACTGTGAGAGTCCAGTCCATAGTGGATCTAACATAATAGTGTGAGAGTCCAGTCCATAGTGGATCTGACATAATAGTGTGAGAGTCCAGTCCATAGTGGATCTAACATAATAGTGTGAGAGTCCAGTCCATAGTGGATCTAACATAATAGTGAGAGTCCAGTCCATAGTGGATCCAACATAATGGTGTGAGTCCAGTCCATAGTGGATCTAACATAATAGTGTGAGAGTCCAGTCCATAGTGGTTCTAACTTAATAGTGTGAGAGTCCAGTCCATAGTGGATCTAACATAATAGTGTGAGAGTCCAGTTCATAGTTGATCTAACATAATAGTGTGAGAGTGCAGTCCATAGTGGATCTAACATAAAAGTGAGAGTTCAGTCCATAGTGGATCTAACATAATAGTGTGAGAGTCCAGTCCATAGTGGATCTAACATAATAGTGAGAGTCCAGTCCATAGTGAATCCAACATAATGGTGGGAGTCCAGTCCATAGTGGATCTAACATAATAGTGTGAGAGTCCAGTCCATAGTGGATCTAACATAATAGTGTGAGAGTCCAGTCCATAGTGGTTCTAACTTAGTAGTGTGAGAGTCCAGTCCATAGTGGATCTAACATAATAGTGTGAGTCCAGTTCATAGTTGATCTAACATAATAGTGTGAGAGTGCAGTCCATAGTGGATCTAACATAATAGTGAGAGTTCAGTCCATAGTGGATCTAACATAATAGTGTGAGAGTCCAGTGCACAGTGGATCTAACATAATAGTGTGAGAGTCCAGTCCATAGTGGATCTGACATAATAGTGTGAGAGTCCAGTCCACAGTGGATCTAACATAATAGTGTGAGAGTCCAGTCCATAGTGGATCTAACATAATAGTGTGAGAGTCCAGTCCATAGTGGATCTGACATAATAGTGTGAGAGTCCAGTCCACAGTGGATCTAACATAATAGTGTGAGAGTCCAGTCCATAGTGGATCTAACATTATAGTGTGAGAGTCCAGTCCACAGTGGATCTAACTTAATAGTGTGAGAGTCCAGTCCATAGTGGATCTAACATAATAGTGTGAGAGTCCAGTCCATAGTGGATCTAACATAATAGTGTGAGAGTCCAGTCCATAGTGGTTCTAACTTAATAGTGTGAGAGTCCAGTCCACAGTGGATCTAACATAATAGTGTGAGAGTCCAGTTCATAGTTGATCTAACATAATAGTGTGAGAGTGAAGTCCATAGTGGATCTAACATAATAGTGAGAGTTCAGTCCATAGTGGATCTAACATAATAGTGTGAGAGTCCAGTTCATAGTGGATCTGACATAATAGTGAGAGTCCAGTCCATAGTGGATCTAACATAATAGTGAGAATCCAGTCCATAGTGAATCTAACATAATACTGTGAGAGTCCAGTCCATAGTGGATCTAACATAATAGTGTGAGAGTCCAGTCCATAGTGGATCTGACATAATAGTGTGAGAGTCCAGTCCATAGTGGATCTAACATAATAGTGTGAGAGTCCAGTCCATAGTGGATCTAACATAATAGTGAGAGTCCAGTCCATAGTGGATCCAACATAATGGTGTGAGTCCAGTCCATAGTGGATCTAACATAATAGTGTGAGAGTCCAGTCCATAGTGGATCTGACATAATAGTGTGAGAGTCCAGTCCACAGTGGATCTAACATAATAGTGTGAGAGTCCAGTCCATAGTGGATCTAACATAATAGTGTGAGAGTCCAGTCCATAGTGGATCTGACATAATAGTGTGAGAGTCCAGTCCATAGTGGATCTAACATAATAGTGTGAGAGTCCAGTCCATAGTGGATCTAACATAATAGTGAGAGCCCAGTCCATAGTGGATCCAACATAATGGTGTGAGTCCAGTCCATAGTGGATCTAACATAATAGTGTGAGAGTCCAGTCCGTAGTGGATCTAACATAATAGTGTGAGAGTCCAGTCCATAGTGGTTCTAACTTAATAGTGTGAGAGTCCAGTCCATAGTGGATCTAACATAATAGTGTGAGAGTCCAGTTCATAGTTGATCTAACATGATAGTGTGAGAGTGCAGTCCATAGTGGATCTAACATAATAGTGAGAGTTCAGTCCATTGTGGATCTAACATAATAGTGTGAGAGTCCAGTTCATAGTGGATCTGACATAATAGTGAGAGTCAAGTCCATAGTGGATCTAACATAATAGTGAGAGTCCAGTCCATAGTGAATCTAACATAATACTGTGAGACTCCAGTCCATAGTGGATCTAACATAATAGTGTGAGAGTCCAGTCCATAGTGGATCTGACATAATAGTGTGAGAGTCCAGTCCATAGTGGATCTAACATAATAGTGTGAGAGTCCAGTCCATAGTGGATCTAACATAATAGTGAGAGTCCAGTCCATAGTGGATCCAACATAATGGTGTGAGTCCAGTCCATAGTGGATCTAACATAATAGTGTGAGAGTCCAGTCCATAGTGGATCTGACATAATTGTGTGAGAGTCCAGTCCACAGTGGATCTAACATAATAGTGAGAGTCCAGTCCATAGTGAATCTAACATAATACTGTGAGAGTCCAGTCCATAGTGGATCTAACATAATAGTGTGAGAGTCCAGTCCATAGTGGATCTGACATAATAGTGTGAGAGTCCAGTCCATAGTGGATTTAACATAATAGTGTGAGAGTCCAGTCCATAGTGGATCTAACATAATAGTGAGAGTCCAGTCCATAGTGGATCCAACATAATGGTGAGAGTCCAGTCCATAGTGGATCTAACATAATAGTGTGAGAGTCCAGTCCATAGTGGTTCTAACTTAATAGTGTGAGAGTCCAGTCCATAGTGGATCTAACATAATAGTGTGAGAGTCCAGTTCATAGTTGATCTAACATAATAGTGTGAGAGTGCAGTCCATAGTGGATCTAACATAATAGTGAGAGTTCAGTCCATAGTGGATCTAACATAATAGTGTGAGAGTCCAGTCCATAGTGGATCTAACATAATAGTGAGAGTCCAGTCCATAGTGAATCCAACATAATGGTGTGAGTCCAGTCCATAGTGGATCTAACATAATAGTGTGAGAGTCCAGTCCATAGTGGATCTAACATAATAGTGTGAGAGTCCAGTCCATAGTGGTTCTAACTTAATAGTGTGAGAGTCCAGTCCATAGTGGATCTAACATAATAGTGTGAGTCCAGTTCATAGTTGATCTAACATAATAGTGTGAGAGTGCAGTCCATAGTGGATCTAACATAATAGTGAGAGTTCAGTCCATAGTGGATCTAACATAATAGTGTGAGAGTCCAGTGCACAGTGGATCTAACATAATAGTGTGAGAGTCCAGTCCATAGTGGATCTGACATAATAGTGTGAGAGTCCAGTCCACAGTGGATCTAACATAATAGTGTGAGAGTCCAGTCCATAGTGGATCTAACATGGTAGTGTGAGAGTCCAGTCCATAGTGGATCTGACATAATAGTGTGAGAGTCTAGTCCACAGTGGATCTAACATAATAGTGTGAGAGTCCAGTCCATAGTGGATCTAACATAATAGTGTGAGAGTCCAGTCCATAGTGGATCTAACTTAATAGTGTGAGAGTCCAGTCCATAGTGGATCTAACATAATAGTGTGAGAGTCCAGTCCATAGCGGATCTAACATAATAGTGTGAGAGTCCAGTCCATAGTGGTTCTAACTTAATAGTGTGAGAGTCCAGTCCATAGTGGATCTAACATAATAGTGTGAGAGTCCAGTTCATAGTTGATCTAACATAATAGTGTGAGAGTGAAGTCCATAGTGGATCTAAGATAATAGTGAGAGTTCAGTCCATAGTGGATCTAACATAATAGTGTGAGAGTCCAGTTCATAGTGGATCTGACATAATAGTGAGAGTCCAGTCCATAGTGGATCTAACATAATAGTGAGAATCCAGTCCATAGTGAATCTAACATAATACTGTGAGAGTCCAGTCCATAGTGGATCTAACATAATAGTGTGAGAGTCCAGTCCATAGTGGATCTGACATAATAGTGTGAGAGTCCAGTCCATAGTGGATCTAACATAATAGTGTGAGAGTCCAGTCCATAGTGGATCTAACATAATAGTGAGAGTCCAGTCCATAGTGGATCCAACATAATGGTGTGAGTCCAGTCCATAGTGGATCTAACATAATAGTGTGAGAGTCCAGTCCATAGTGGATCTGACATAATAGTGTGAGAGTCCAGTCCACAGTGGATCTAACATAATAGTGTGAGAGTCCAGTCCATAGTGGATCTAACATAATAGTGTGAGAGTCCAGTCCATAGTGGATCTGACATAATAGTGTGAGAGTCCAGTCCATAGTGGATCTAACATAATAGTGTGAGAGTCCAGTCCATAGTGGATCTAACATAATAGTGAGAGTCCAGTCCATAGTGGATCCAACATAATGGTGTGAGTCCAGTCCATAGTGGATCTAACATAATAGTGTGAGAGTCCAGTCCATAGTGGATCTAACATAATAGTGTGAGAGTCCAGTCCATAGTGGTTCTAACTTAATAGTGTGAGAGTCCAGTCCATAGTGGATCTAACATAATAGTGTGAGAGTCCAGTTCATAGTTGATCTAACATAATAGTGTGAGTGTGCAGTCCATAGTGGATCTAACATAATAGTGAGAGTTCAGTCCATAGTGGATCTAACATAATAGTGTGAGAGTCCAGTCCATAGTGGATCTGACATAATAGTGTGAGAGTCCAGTCCACAGTGGATCTAACATAATAGTGTGAGAGTCCAGTCCATAGTGGATCTAACATAATAGTGTGAGAGTCCAGTCCATAGTGGATCTAACTTAATAGTGTGAGAGTCCAGCCCATAGTGGATCTAACATAATAGTGTGAGAGTCCAGTCCATAGTGGATCTAACATAATAGTGTGAGAGTCCAGTCCATAGTGGTTCTAACTTAATAGTGTGAGAGTCCAGTCCACAGTGGATCTAACATAATAGTGTGAGAGTCCAGTTCATAGTTGATCTAACATAATAGTGTGAGAGTGAAGTCCATAGTGGATCTAACATAATAGTGTGAGAGTCCAGTTCATAGTGGATCTGACATAATAGTGAGAGTCCAGTCCATAGTGGATCTAACATAATAGTGAGAATCCAGTCCATAGTGAATCTAACATAATACTGTGAGAGTCCAGTCCATAGTGGATCTAACATAATAGTGTGAGAGTCCAGTCCATAGTGGATCTGACATAATAGTGTGAGAGTCCAGTCCATAGTGGATCTAACATAATAGTGTGAGAGTCCAGTCCATAGTGGATCTAACATAATAGTGAGAGTCCAGTCCATAGTGGATCCAACATAATGGTGTGAGTCCAGTCCATAGTGGATCTAACATAATAGTGTGAGAGTCCAGTCCATAGTGGATCTGACATAATAGTGTGAGAGTCCAGTCCACAGTGGATCTAACATAATAGTGTGAGAGTCCAGTCCATAGTGGATCTAACATAATAGTGTGAGAGTCCAGTCCATAGTGGATCTGACATAATAGTGTGAGAGTCCAGTCCATAGTGGATCTAACATAATAGTGTGAGAGTCCAGTCCATAGTGGATCTAACATAATAGTGAGAGCCCAGTCCATAGTGGATCCAACATAATGGTGTGAGTCCAGTCCATAGTGGATCTAACATAATAGTGTGAGAGTCCAGTCCATAGTGGATCTAACATAATAGTGTGAGAGTCCAGTCCATAGTGGTTCTAACTTAATAGTGTGAGAGTCCAGTCCATAGTGGATCTAACATAATAGTGTGAGAGTCCAGTTCATAGTTGATCTAACATGATAGTGTGAGAGTGCAGTCCATAGTGGATCTAACATAATAGTGAGAGTTCAGTCCATAGTGGCTCTAACATAATAGTGTGAGAGTCCAGTTCATAGTGGATCTGACATAATAGTGAGAGTCAAGTCCATAGTGGATCTAACATAATAGTGAGAGTCCAGTCCATAGTGAATCTAACATAATACTGTGAGACTCCAGTCCATAGTGGATCTAACATAATAGTGTGAGAGTCCAGTCCATAGTGGATCTGACATAATAGTGTGAGAGTCCAGTCCATAGTGGATCTAACATAATAGTGTGAGAGTCCAGTCCATAGTGGATCTAACATAATAGTGAGAGTCCAGTCCATAGTGGATCCAACATAATGGTGTGAGTCCAGTCCATAGTGGATCTAACATAATAGTGTGAGAGTCCAGTCCATAGTGGATCTGACATAATAGTGTGAGAGTCCAGTCCACAGTGGATCTAACATAATAGTGAGAGTCCAGTCCATAGTGAATCTAACATAATACTGTGAGAGTCCAGTCCATAGTGGATCTAACATAATAGTGTGAGAGTCCAGTCCATAGTGGATCTGAAATAATAGTGTGAGAGTCCAGTCCATAGTGGATCTAACATAATAGTGTGAGAGTCCAGTCCATAGTGGATCTAACATAATAGTGAGAGTCCAGTCCATAGTGGATCCAACATAATGGTGAGAGTCCAGTCCATAGTGGATCTAACATAATAGTGTGAGAGTCCAGTCCATAGTGGTTCTAACTTAATAGTGTGAGAGTCCAGTCCATAGTGGATCTAACATAATAGTGTGAGAGTCCAGTTCATAGTTGATCTAACATAATAGTGTGAGAGTGCAGTCCATAGTGGATCTAACATAATAGTGAGAGTTCAGTCCATAGTGGATCTAACATAATAGTGTGAGAGTCCAGTCCATAGTGGATCTAACATAATAGTGAGAGTCCAGTCCATAGTGAATCCAACATAATGGTGTGAGTCCAGTCCATAGTGGATCTAACATAATAGTGTGAGAGTCCAGTCCATAGTGGATCTAACATAATAGTGTGAGAGTCCAGTCCATAGTGGTTCTAACTTAATAGTGTGAGAGTCCAGTCCATAGTGGATCTAACATAATAGTGTGAGTCCAGTTCATAGTTGATCTAACATAATAGTGTGAGAGTGCAGTCCATAGTGGATCTAACATAATAGTGAGAGTTCAGTCCATAGTGGATCTAACATAATAGTGTGAGAGTCCAGTGCACAGTGGATCTAACATAATAGTGTGAGAGTCCAGTCCATAGTGGATCTGACATAATAGTGTGAGAGTCCAGTCCACAGTGGATCTAACATAATAGTGTGAGAGTCCAGTCCATAGTGGATCTAACATGGTAGTGTGAGAGTCCAGTCCATAGTGGATCTGACATAATAGTGTGAGAGTCTAGTCCACAGTGGATCTAACATAATAGTGTGAGAGTCCAGTCCATAGTGGATCTAACATAATAGTGTGAGAGTCCAGTCCATAGTGGATCTAACTTAATAGTGTGAGAGTCCAGTCCATAGTGGATCTAACATAATAGTGTGAGAGTCCAGTCCATAGTGGATCTAACATAATAGTGTGAGAGTCCAGTCCATAGTGGATCTGACATAATAGTGTGAGAGTCCAGTCCACAGTGGATCTAACATAATAGTGTGAGAGTCCAGTCCATAGTGGATCTAACATAATAGTGTGAGAGTCCAGTCCATAGTGGATCTGACATAATAGTGTGAGAGTCCAGTCCATAGTGGATCTAACATAATAGTGTGAGAGTCCAGTCCATAGTGGATCTAACATAATAGTGAGAGCCCAGTCCATAGTGGATCCAACATAATGGTGTGAGTCCAGTCCATAGTGGATCTAACATAATAGTGTGAGAGTCCAGTCCATAGTGGATCTAACATAATAGTGTGAGAGTCCAGTCCATAGTGGTTCTAACTTAATAGTGTGAGAGTCCAGTCCATAGTGGATCTAACATAATAGTGTGAGAGTCCAGTTCATAGTTGATCTAACATGATAGTGTGAGAGTGCAGTCCATAGTGGATCTAACATAATAGTGAGAGTTCAGTCCATAGTGGCTCTAACATAATAGTGTGAGAGTCCAGTTCATAGTGGATCTGACATAATAGTGAGAGTCAAGTCCATAGTGGATCTAACATAATAGTGAGAGTCCAGTCCATAGTGAATCTAACATAATACTGTGAGACTCCAGTCCATAGTGGATCTAACATAATAGTGTGAGAGTCCAGTCCATAGTGGATCTGACATAATAGTGTGAGAGTCCAGTCCATAGTGGATCTAACATAATAGTGTGAGAGTCCAGTCCATAGTGGATCTAACATAATAGTGAGAGTCCAGTCCATAGTGGATCCAACATAATGGTGTGAGTCCAGTCCATAGTGGATCTAACATAATAGTGTGAGAGTCCAGTCCATAGTGGATCTGACATAATAGTGTGAGAGTCCAGTCCACAGTGGATCTAACATAATAGTGAGAGTCCAGTCCATAGTGAATCTAACATAATACTGTGAGAGTCCAGTCCATAGTGGATCTAACATAATAGTGTGAGAGTCCAGTCCATAGTGGATCTGAAATAATAGTGTGAGAGTCCAGTCCATAGTGGATCTAACATAATAGTGTGAGAGTCCAGTCCATAGTGGATCTAACATAATAGTGAGAGTCCAGTCCATAGTGGATCCAACATAATGGTGAGAGTCCAGTCCATAGTGGATCTAACATAATAGTGTGAGAGTCCAGTCCATAGTGGTTCTAACTTAATAGTGTGAGAGTCCAGTCCATAGTGGATCTAACATAATAGTGTGAGAGTCCAGTTCATAGTTGATCTAACATAATAGTGTGAGAGTGCAGTCCATAGTGGATCTAACATAATAGTGAGAGTTCAGTCCATAGTGGATCTAACATAATAGTGTGAGAGTCCAGTCCATAGTGGATCTAACATAATAGTGAGAGTCCAGTCCATAGTGAATCCAACATAATGGTGTGAGTCCAGTCCATAGTGGATCTAACATAATAGTGTGAGAGTCCAGTCCATAGTGGATCTAACATAATAGTGTGAGAGTCCAGTCCATAGTGGTTCTAACTTAATAGTGTGAGAGTCCAGTCCATAGTGGATCTAACATAATAGTGTGAGTCCAGTTCATAGTTGATCTAACATAATAGTGTGAGAGTGCAGTCCATAGTGGATCTAACATAATAGTGAGAGTTCAGTCCATAGTGGATCTAACATAATAGTGTGAGAGTCCAGTGCACAGTGGATCTAACATAATAGTGTGAGAGTCCAGTCCATAGTGGATCTGACATAATAGTGTGAGAGTCCAGTCCACAGTGGATCTAACATAATAGTGTGAGAGTCCAGTCCATAGTGGATCTAACATGGTAGTGTGAGAGTCCAGTCCATAGTGGATCTGACATAATAGTGTGAGAGTCTAGTCCACAGTGGATCTAACATAATAGTGTGAGAGTCCAGTCCATAGTGGATCTAACATAATAGTGTGAGAGTCCAGTCCATAGTGGATCTAACTTAATAGTGTGAGAGTCCAGTCCATAGTGGATCTAACATAATAGTGTGAGAGTCCAGTCCATAGCGGATCTAACATAATAGTGTGAGAGTCCAGTCCATAGTGGTTCTAACTTAATAGTGTGAGAGTCCAGTCCATAGTGGATCTAACATAATAGTGTGAGAGTCCAGTTCATAGTTGATCTAACATAATAGTGTGAGAGTGAAGTCCATAGTGGATCTAAGATAATAGTGAGAGTTCAGTCCATAGTGGATCTAACATAATAGTGTGAGAGTCCAGTTCATAGTGGATCTGACATAATAGTGAGAGTCCAGTCCATAGTGGATCTAACATAATAGTGAGAATCCAGTCCATAGTGAATCTAACATAATACTGTGAGAGTCCAGTCCATAGTGGATCTAACATAATAGTGTGAGAGTCCAGTCCATAGTGGATCTGACATAATAGTGTGAGAGTCCAGTCCATAGTGGATCTAACATAATAGTGTGAGAGTCCAGTCCATAGTGGATCTAACATAATAGTGAGAGTCCAGTCCATAGTGGATCCAACATAATGGTGTGAGTCCAGTCCATAGTGGATCTAACATAATAGTGTGAGAGTCCAGTCCATAGTGGATCTGACATAATAGTGTGAGAGTCCAGTCCACAGTGGATCTAACATAATAGTGTGAGAGTCCAGTCCATAGTGGATCTAACATAATAGTGTGAGAGTCCAGTCCATAGTGGATCTGACATAATAGTGTGAGAGTCCAGTCCATAGTGGATCTAACATAATAGTGTGAGAGTCCAGTCCATAGTGGATCTAACATAATAGTGAGAGTCCAGTCCATAGTGGATCCAACATAATGGTGTGAGTCCAGTCCATAGTGGATCTAACATAATAGTGTGAGAGTCCAGTCCATAGTGGATCTAACATAATAGTGTGAGAGTCCAGTCCATAGTGGTTCTAACTTAATAGTGTGAGAGTCCAGTCCATAGTGGATCTAACATAATAGTGTGAGAGTCCAGTTCATAGTTGATCTAACATAATAGTGTGAGTGTGCAGTCCATAGTGGATCTAACATAATAGTGAGAGTTCAGTCCATAGTGGATCTAACATAATAGTGTGAGAGTCCAGTTCATAGTGGATCTGACATAATAGTGAGAGTCAAGTCCATAGTGGATCTAACATAATAGTGAGAGTCCAGCCCATAGTGGATCTAACATAATAGTGAGAGTCCAGTCCATAGTGGATCTAACATAATAGTGTGAGAGTCCAGTCCATAGTGGATCTAACATAATAGTGTGAGAGTCCAGTCCATAGTGGATCTAACATAATAGTGTGAAAGTCCAGTCCATAGTGGATCTAACATAATAGTGTGAGAGTCCAGTCCATAGTGGATCTTATATAATAGTGTGAGAGTCCAGTCCATAGTGGATCTAACATAAAAGTGTGAGAGTCCAGTCCATAGTGGATCTAACATAATAGTGTGAGAGTCCGGTCCATAGTGGATCTAACATAATAGTGTGAGAGTCCAGTTCAGAGTGGATCTAACATAATAGTGAGAGTCCAGTCCATAGTGGATCTAACATAATAGTTTGATTCTAATCCAAAGTGGATCTAATACTGGATCCAGTCCATAGTGGATCTAACATAATAATGTGAGAGTCCAGTCCATAGTGGATCAAACATAATAGTGCGACAGTCCAGTCCATAGTGGATCTTACATAAGAGTGTGAGAGTCCAGTCCATAGTGGATCTAACATAATAGTGTGAGAATCCAGTCCATAGTGAATCTAACATAATAGTGTGAGAGTCCAGTCCATAGTGGATCTAACATAATAGTGTGAAAGTCCAGTCCATAGTGGATCTAACATATTAGTTTGAGAGTCCAGTCAATAGTGGATCTAACATAATAGTGTGAGAGTCCAATCCAGAGTGGATCTAACATAATAGTGCGAGAGTCCAGTCCATAGTGGATCTAACATAATAGTGTGTGAGAGTCCAGTCCATAGTGGTTCTAACATAATAGTGTGAGAGTCCAGTCCATAGTGGATCTAACATAATAGTGTGAGAGTCCCAGTCCATAGTGGATCTAACATAATAGAGTGAGAGTCCAGTCCATAGTGGATCTAACATAATAGTGTGAGAGTCCAGTCCATAGTGGATCTAACATAATAGTGTGAGAGTCCAGTCCATAGTGGATCTATCATAATAGTGTGAGAGTCTAGTCCATAGTGGATCTAACATAATAGTGTGAGAGTCCAGTCCATAGTGGATCTAACATAATAGTGTGAGAGTCCAGTTCATAGTGGATCTAACATAATAGTGTGAGAGTGCGGTCCATAGTGGATCTAACATAATAGTGAGAGTTCAGTCCATAGTGGATCTAACATAATAGTGTGAGAGTCCAGTCCATAGTGGATGTAACATAATAGTGTGAGACTTCAGTCCATAGTGGATCCAACATAATAGTGAGAGTTCAATCCATACTGGATCTAACATAATATTGTGAGAGTCCAGTTCATAGTGGATCTAACATAATAGTGAGAGTCCAGTCCATAGTGGATCTAACATAATAGTGAGAGTCCAGTCCATAGTGGATCTAACATAATAGTGTGAGAGTCCAGTCCATAGTGGATCTAACATAATAGTGTGAGAGTCCAGTCCATAGTGGATCTAACATAATAGTTTGAGAGTCCAGTACATAGTGGATCTGACATAATAGTGAGAGAGTCCAGTCCATAGGGGATCTGACATAATAGCGTGAGAGTCCAGTCCACAGTGGATCTGAAATAATAGCGTGAGAGTCCAGTCCATAGTTGATCTAACATAATAGTGTGAGAGTCCAGTCCATAGTGGATCTAACATAATAGTTTGAGAGTCCAGTACATAGTGGATCTGACATAATAGTGAGAGAGTCCAGTCCATAGTGGATCTGACATAATAGCGTGAGAGTCCAGTCCACAGTGGTTCTGACATAATAGCGTGAGAGTCCAGTCCATAGTGGATCTAACATAATAGCGTGAGAGTCCAGTCCATAGTGGATCTAACATAATAGGGTGAGAGTCCAGTCCATAGTGGATCTAACATAATAGTGTGAGAGTCCAGTCCATAGTGGATCAAACATAATAGTGTGAGAGTCCAGTCCATAGTGGATCTAACATAATAGTGAAAGTCCAGTCCATAGTGGATCAAACATAATAGTGTGAGTCCAGTCCATAGTGGATCTAACATAATAGTGTGAGAGTCCAGCCCATAGTGGATCTAACATAATAGTGTGAGAGTCCAGTCGCTAGTGGATCTAACTTAATAGTGAGAGTCCAGTCCATAGTGGATCTAACATAGTAGCGTGAGAGTCCAGTCCATAGTGGATCTAACATAATAGCGTGAGATTCCAGTCCATAGTGGATCTAACATAATAGTGTGAGAGTCCAGTCCATAGTGGATCTAACATAATGGTGTGAGAGTCCAGTCCATAGTGGATCTAACATAATAGTGTGAGAGTCCAGTCCATGGTAGATCTAACATAATAGTGTGAGAGTCCAGTCCATAGTGGATCTAACATAATAGTGTGAGAGTCCAGTCCATAGTGGATCTAACATAATAGTGTGAGAGTTCAGTCCATAGTGGATCTAACATAATAGTGAGAGTTCAGTCCATAGTGGATCTAACACAATAGTGTGAAAGTCCAGTTCAGAGTGTATCTAACATAATAGTGAGAGTTCAGTCCATAGTGGATGTAACACAATAGTGTGAGAGTCCAGTCGATAGTGGATCTAACATAATAGTGAGAGTCCAGTCCAAAGTGGATCTAACATAATAGTGTGAGAGTCCAGTCCATAGTGGATCTAACATAATAGTATGAGTCCAGTCCATAGTGGATCAAACATAATAGTGAGTCCAGTCCATAGTGGATCTGACATAATAGCGTGAGAGTCCAGTCCATAGTAAATCTAACATAATAGTGAGAGAATCCAGTCCATAGTGGATCTGACATAATAGCGTGAGAGTCCAGTCCACAGTGGATCTCACATAATAGCGTTAGAGTCCAGTCCATAGTGGATCTAACATAATAGCGTGAGAGTCCAGTCCATAGTGGATCTAACATAATAGTGAGAGTTCAGTCCATAGTGGATCTAACATAATAGTGAGAGTTCAGTCCATAGTGGATCTAACACAATAGTGTGAGAGTCCAGTTCAGAGTGGATCTAACATAATAGTGAGAGTTCAGTCCATAGTGGATGTAACACAATAGTGTGAGAGTCCAGTCCATAGTGGATCTAACATAATAGTGAGAGTCCAGTCCAAAGTGGATCTAACATAATAGTGTGAGAGTCCAGTCCATAGTGGATCTAACATAATAGTGTGAGAGTCCAGTACATAGTGGATCAGACATAATAGTGAGAGAATCCAGTCCATAGTGGATCTGACATAATAGCGGGAGAGTCCAGTCCACAGTGGATCTCACATAATAGCGTTAGAGTCCAGTCCATAGTGGATCTAACATAATAGCGTGAGAGTCCAGTCCATAGTGGATCTAACATAATAGTGAGAGTCCAGTCCATAGTGGATCTAACATAATAGTGTGAGAGTCCAGTCCATAGTGGATCTAAAATAATAGTGTGAGTCTAATCCATAGTGGATCTAATAGTGGATCCAGTCCATAGTGGATCTAACATAATAGTGTGAGAGTCCAGTCCATAGTGGATATAACATAATAGTGTGAGAGTCCAGTCCATAGTGGATCTAATATAATAGTATGAGAGTCCAGTCCATAGTGAATCTAACATAATAGTGTTTGAGTCCAGTCCATAGTGGATCTAACATAATAGTGAGAGTCCAGTCCATAGTGAATCTAACATAATAGTGTGAGAATCCAGTCCACAGTGGATCCAACATAATAGTGAGTGTCCAGTCCATAGTGGATCTAACATAATAGTGTGAGAGTCCAGTCCATAGTGGATCTAACATAATAGTGTAAGAGTCCAGTCCATAGTGGATCTAACATAATAGTGTGAGAGCCCAGTCCATAGTGGATCTAACATAATAGTGTGAGAGTCCCAGTCCATAGTGGATCTAACATAATAGCGTGAGAGTCCAGTCCATAGTGGATCTAACATAACAGTGAGAGTCCAGTCCATAGTGGATCTAACATAATAGTGTGAGAGTCCAGTCCATAGTGGATCTAACATAATAGTGTGAGAGTCCAGTCCATAGTGGATCTAACATAATGGTGTGAGAGGCCAGTCCATAGTGGATCTAACATAATAGCGTGAGATTCCAGTCCATAGTGGATCTAACATAATAGTGTGAGAGTCCAGTCCATTGTGGATCTAACATAATAGTGAGAGTCCAGTCCATAGTGGATCTAACATAATAGTGTGAGAGTCCAGTCCATAGTGGATCTAACATAATAGTGTGAGAGTCCAGTCCATAGTGGATCTAACATAATAGTGAGAGTTCAGTCCATAGTGGATCTAACATAATATTGTGAGAGTCCAGTTCATAGTGGATCTAACATAATAGTGAGAGTCCGGTCCATAGTGGATCTAACATAATAGTGAGAGTCCAGTCCATAGTGGATCTAACATAATAGTGTGAGAGTCCAGTCCATATTGTATCTAACATAATAGTGTGAGAGTCCAGTCCATAGTGGATCTAACATAATAGTGTGAGAGTCCAATACATAGTGGATCTGACATAAGAGTGAGAGAGTCCAGTCCATAGTGGATCTGACATAATAGCGTGAGAGTCCAGTCCACAGTGGATCTGACATAATAGCGTGAGAGTCCAGTCCATAGTGGATCTAACATAATAGCGTGAGAGTCCAGTCCATAGTGGATATAACATAATAGTGTGAGAGTCCAGTACATAGTGGATCTGACATAAGAGTGAGAGAGTCCAGTCCATAGTGGATCTAACATAATAGTGTGAGAGTCCAGTCCATAGTGGATCTAACATAATAGTGTGAGAGTCTTGTCCATAGTGGATCTAACATAATAGTGTGAGAGTCCAGTCCATAGCGGATCTAACATAATAGTGTGAGAGTTCACTGCATAGTGGATCTAACATAATAGTGAGAGTTCAGTCCATAGTGGATCTAACATAACAGTGTGAGAGTTCAGTTCATAGTGGATCTAACATAATAGTGAGAGTCCATTCCATAGTGGATCTAACATAATAGTGAGAGTCCAGTCCATAGTGGATCTAACATAATAGTGTGAGAGTCCAGTCCATAGTGGATCTAACATAATAGTATGAGAGTCCAGTCCATAGTGGATCTAACATAATAGCGTGAGAGTCCAGGCCATAGTGGATCTAACATTATAGCGTGAGAGTCCAGTCCATAGTGGATCTAACATAATAGTGTGAGAGTCCAGTCCATAGTGGATCTAACATAATAGTGTGAGAGTCCAGTCCATAGTGGATCTTATATAATAGCGTGAGAGTCCAGTCCATAGTGGATCTAACATAATAGTGTGAGAGTCCAGTCCATAGTGGATCTAACATAATGGTGTGAGAGTCCGGTCCATAGTGGATCTAACATAATAGTGTGAGAGTCCAGTTCAGAGTGGATCTAACATAATAGTGAGAGTCCAGTCCATAGTGGATCTAACATAATAGTGTGAGTCTAATCCAAAGTGGATCTAATACTGGATCCAGTCCATAGTGGATCTAACATAATAATGTGAGAGTCCAGTCCATAGTGGATCTAACATAATAGTGCGACAGTCCAGTCCATAGTGGATCTAACATAATAGTGTGAGAGTCCAGTTCATAGTGGATCTAACATAATAGTGTGAGAGTCCAGTCCATAGTGGATCTAACATAATAGTGTGAGAGTCCAGTCCATAGTGGATCAAACATAATAGTGTGAGAGTCCAGTCCATAGTGGATCTAACATAATAGTGAAAGTCCAGTCCATAGTGGATCAAACATAATAGTGTGAGTCCAGTCCATAGTGGATCTAACATAATAGTGTGAGAGTCCAGCCCATAGTGGATCTAACATAATAGTGTGAGAATCCAGTCCATAGTGGATCTAACTTAATAGTGAGAGTCCAGTCCATAGTGGATCTAACATAATAGCGTGAGAGTCCAGTCCATAGTGGATCTAACATAATAGCGTGAGATTCCAGTCCATAGTGGATCTAACATAATAGTGTGAGAGTCCAGTCCATAGTGGATCTAACATAATGGTGTGAGAGTCCAGTCCATAGTGGATCTAACATAATAGTGTGAGAGTCCAGTCCATAGTATATTTAACATAATAGTGTGAGAGTCCAGTCCATAGTGGATCTAACATAATAGTGTGAGAGTCCAGTCCATAGTGGATCTAACATAATAGTGTGAGAGTTCAGTCCATAGTGGATCTAACATAATAGTGAGAGTTCAGTCCATAGTGGATCTAACACAATAGTGTGAGAGTCCAGTTCAGAGTGTATCTAACATAATAGTGAGAGTTCAGTCCATAGTGGATCTAACATAATAGTGTGAGTCCAGTCCATAGTGGATCAAACATAATAGTGTGAGTCCAGTCCATAGTGGATCTTACATAATAGCGTGAGAGTCCAGTCCATAGTGAATCTAACATAATAGTGAGAGAATCCAGTCCATAGTGGATCTGACATAATAGCGTGAGAGTCCAGTCCACAGTGGATCTCACATAATAGCGTGAGAGTCCAGTCCATAGTGGATCTAACATAATAGTGAGAGTTCAGTCCATAGTGGATCTAACATAATAGTGAGAGTTCAGTCCATAGTGGATCCAACACAATAGTGTGAGAGTCCAATTCAGAGTGGATCTAACATAATAGTGAGAGTTCAGTCCATAGTGGATTTAACACAATAGTGTGAGAATCCAGTCCATAGTGGATCTAACATAATAGTGAGATTCCAGTCCAAAGTGGATCTAACATAATAGTGTGAGAGTCCAGTCCATAGTGGATCTAACATAATAGTGTGAGAGTCCAGTACATAGTGGATTAGACATAATAGTGAGAGAACCCAGTCCACAGTGGATCTCACATAATAGTGTGAGAGTCCAGTCCATAGCGGATCTAACATAATAGTGTGAGAGTTCAGTGCATAGTGGATCTAACATAATAGTGAGAGTTCAGTCCATAGTGGATCTAACATAACAGTGTGAGAGTCCAGTTCATAGTGGATCTAACATAATAGTGAGAGTCCAGTCCATAGTGGATCTAACATAATAGTATGAGAGTCCAGTCCATAGTGGATCTAACATAATAGTGTGAGAGTCCAGTCCATAGTGGATCTAACATAATAGTGTGAGAGTCCAGTCCATAGTGGATCTTATATAATAGTGTGAGAGTCCAGTCCATAGTGGATCTAACATAATGGTGTGAGAGTCCGGTCCATAGTTGATCCAACATAATAGTGTGAGAGTCCAGTTCAGAGTGGATCTAACATAATAGTGAGAGTCCAGTCCATAGTGGATCTAACATAATATTGTGAGTCTAATCCAAAGTGGATCTAATACTGGATCCAGTCCATAGTGGATCTAACATAATAATGTGAGAGTCCAGTCCATAGTGGATCTAACATAATAGTGCGACAGTCCAGTCCATAGTGGATCTAACATAATAGTGTGAGAGTCCAGTTTATAGTGGATTTAACATAATAGTGTGAGAGTCCAGTCCATAGTGGATCTAACATAATAGTGTGAGAGTCCAGTCCATAGTGGATCAAACATAATAGTGTGAGAGTCCAGTCCATAGTGGATCTAACATAATAGTGAAAGTCCAGTCCATAGTGGATCAAACATAATAGTGTGAGTCCAGTCCATAGTGGATCTAACATAATAGTGTGAGAGTCCAGCCCATAGTGGATCTAACATAATAGTGTGAGAGTCCAGTCGCTAGTGGATCTAACTTAATAGTGAGAGTCCAGTCCATAGTGGATCTAACATAATAGCGTGAGAGTCCAGTCCATAGTGGATCTAACATAATAGCGCGAGATTCCAGTCCATAGTGGATCTAACATAATAGTGTGAGAGTCCAGTCCATAGTGGATCTAACATAATGGTGTGAGAGTCCAGTCCATAGTGGATCTAACATAATAGCGTGAGAGTCCAGGCCATAGTGGATCTAACATTATAGCGTGAGAGTCCAGTCCATAGTGGATCTAACATAATAGTGTGAGAGTCCAGTCCATAGTGGATCTAACATAATAGTGTGAGAGTCCAGTCCATAGTGGATCTTATATAATAGTGTGAGAGTCCAGTCCATAGTGGATCTAACATAATAGTGTGAGAGTCCAGTCCATAGTGGATCTAACATAATGGTGTGAGAGTCCGGTCCATAGTGGATCTAACATAATAGTGTGAGAGTCCAGTTCAGAGTGGATCTAACATAATAGTGAGAGTCCAGTCCATAGTGGATCTAACATAATAGTGTGAGTCTAATCCAAAGTGGATCTAATACTGGATCCAGTCCATAGTGGATCTAACATAATAATGTGAGAGTCCAGTCCATAGTGGATCTAACATAATAGTGCGACAGTCCAGTCCATAGTGGATCTAACATAATAGTGTGAGAGTCCAGTTCATAGTGGATCTAACATAATAGTGTGAGAGTCCAGTCCATAGTGGATCTAACATAATAGTGTGAGAGTCCAGTCCATAGTGGATCAAACATAATAGTGTGAGAGTCCAGTCCATAGTGGATCTAACATAATAGTGAAAGTCCTGTCCATAGTGGATCAAACATAATAGTGTGAGTCCAGTCCATAGTGGATCTAACATAATAGTGTGAGAGTCCAGCCCATAGTGGATCTAACATAATAGTGTGAGAATCCAGTCCATAGTGGATCTAACTTAATAGTGAGAGTCCAGTCCATAGTGGATCTAACATAATAGCGTGAGAGTCCAGTCCATAGTGGATCTAACATAATAGCGTGAGATTCCAGTCCATAGTGGATCTAACATAATAGTGTGAGAGTCCAGTCCATAGTGGATCTAACATAATGGTGTGAGAGTCCAGTCCATAGTGGATCTAACATAATAGTGTGAGAGTTCAGTCCATAGTGGATCTAACATAATAGTGAGAGTTCAGTCCATAGTGGATCTAACACAATAGTGTGAGAGTCCAGTTCAGAGTGTATCTAACATAATAGTGAGAGTTCAGTCCATAGTGGATGTAACACAATAGTGTGAGAGTCCAGTCGATAGTGGATCTAACATAATAGTGAGAGTCCAGTCCAAAGTGGATCTAACATAATAGTGTGGGAGTCCAGTCCATAGTGGATCTAACATAATAGTGTGAGTCCAGTCCATAGTGGATCAAACATAATAGTGTGAGTCCAGTCCATAGTGGATCTGACATAATAGCGTGAGAGTCCAGTCCATAGTGAATCTAACATAATAGTGAGAGAATCCAGTCCATAGTGGATCTGACATAATAGCGTGAGAGTCCAGTCCACAGTGGATCTCACATAATAGCGTTAGAGTCCAGTCCATAGTGGATCTAACATAATAGCGTGAGAGTCCAGTCCATAGTGGATCTAACATAATAGTGAGAGTTCAGTCCATAGTGGATCTAACATAATAGTGAGAGTTCAGTCCATAGTGGATCCAACACAATAGTGTGAGAGTCCAATTCAGAGTGGATCTAACATAATAGTGAGAGTTCAGTCCATAGTGGATGTAACACAATAGTGTGAGAATCCAGTCCATAGTGGATCTAACATAATAGTGAGATTCCAGTCCGAAGTGGATCTAACATAATAGTGTGAGAGTCCAGTCCATAGTGGATCTAACATAATAGTGTGAGAGTCCAGTACATAGTGGATCAGACATAATAGTGAGAGAACCCAGTCCATAGTGGATCTGACATAATAGCGTGAGAGTCCAGTCCACAGTGGATCTCACATAATAGTGTGAGAGTCCAGTCCATAGCGGATCTAACATAATAGTGTGAGAGTTCAGTGCATAGTGGATCTAACATAATAGTGAGAGTTCAGTCCATAGTAGATCTAACATAACAGTGTGAGAGTCCAGTTCATAGTGGATCTAACATAATAGTGAGAGTCCAGTCCATAGTGGATCTAACATAATAGTGAGAGTCCAGTCCATAGTGGATCTAACATAATAGTATGAGAGTCCAGTCCATAGTGGATCTAACATAATAGTGTGAGAGTCCAGTCCATAGTGGATCTAACATAATAGTGTGAGAGTCCAGTCCATAGTGGATCTTATATAATAGTGTGAGAGTCCAGTCCATAGTGGATCTAACATAATGGTGTGAGAGTCCGGTCCATAGTGGATCCAACATAATAGTGTGAGAGTCCAGTTCAGAGTGGATCTAACATAATAGTGAGAGTCCAGTCCATAGTGGATCTAACATAATAGTGTGAGTCTAATCCAAAGTGGATCTAATACTGGATCCAGTCCATAGTGGATCTAACATAATAATGTGAGAGTCCAGTCCATAGTGGATCTAACATAATAGTGCGACAGTCCAGTCCATAGTGGATCTAACATAATAGTGTGAGAGTCCAGTTTATAGTGGATTTAACATAATAGTGTGAGAGTCCAGTCCATAGTGGATCTAACATAATAGTGTGAGAGTCCAGTCCATAGTGGATCAAACATAATAGTGTGAGAGTCCAGTCCATAGTGGATCTAACATAATAGTGAAAGTCCAGTCCATAGTGGATCAAACATAATAGTGTGAGTCCAGTCCATAGTGGATCTAACATAATAGTGTGAGAGTCCAGCCCATAGTGGATCTAACATAATAGTGTGAGAGTCCAGTCGCTAGTGGATCTAACTTAATAGTGAGAGTCCAGTCCATAGTGGATCTAATATAATAGCGTGAGAGTCCAGTCCATAGTGGATCTAACATAATAGCGCGAGATTCCAGTCCATAGTGGATCTAACATGATAGTGTGAGAGTCCAGTCCATAGTGGATCTAACATAATGGTGTGAGAGTCCAGTCCATAGTGGATCTAACATAATAGCGTGAGAGTCCAGGCCATAGTGGATCTAACATTATAGCGTGAGAGTCCAGTCCATAGTGGATCTAACATAATAGTGTGAGAGTCCAGTCCATAGTGGATCTAACATAATAGTGTGAGAGTCCAGTCCATAGTGGATCTTATATAATAGTGTGAGAGTCCAGTCCATAGTGGATCTAACATAATAGTGTGAGAGTCCAGTCCATAGTGGATCTAACATAATGGTGTGAGAGTCCGGTCCATAGTGGATCTAACATAATAGTGTGAGAGTCCAGTTCAGAGTGGATCTAACATAATAGTGAGAGTCCAGTCCATAGTGGATCTAACATAATAGTGTGAGTCTAATCCAAAGTGGATCTAATACTGGATCCAGTCCATAGTGGATCTAACATAATAATGTGAGAGTCCAGTCCATAGTGGATCTAACATAATAGTGCGGCAGTCCAGTCCATAGTGGATCTAACATAATAGTGTGAGAGTCCAGTTCATAGTGGATCTAACATAATAGTGTGAGAGTCCAGTCCATAGTGGATCTAACATAATAGTGTGAGAGTCCAGTCCATAGTGGATCAAACATAATAGTGTGAGAGTCCAGTCCATAGTGGATCTAACATAATAGTGAAAGTCCAGTCCATAGTGGATCAAACATAATAGTGTGAGTCCAGTCCATAGTGGATCTAACATAATATTGTGAGAGTCCAGCCCATAGTGGATCTAACATAATAGTGTGAGAATCCAGTCCATAGTGGATCTAACTTAATAGTGAGAGTCCAGTCCATAGTGGATCTAACATAATAGCGTGAGAGTTCAGTCCATAGTGGATCTAACATAATAGTGAGAGTTCAGTCCATAGTGGATCTAACACAATAGTGTGAGAGTCCAGTTCAGAGTGTATCTAACATAATAGTGAGAGTTCAGTCCATAGTGGATGTAACACAATAGTGTGACAGTCCAGTCGATAGTGGATCTAACATAATAGTGAGAGTCCAGTCCAAAGTGGATCTAACATAATAGTGTGAGAGTCCAGTCCATAGTGGATCTAACATAATAGTGTGAGTCCAGTCCATAGTGGATCAAACATAATAGTGTGAGTCCAGTCCATAGTGGATCTGACATAATAGCGTGAGAGTCCAGTCCATAGTGAATCTAACATAATAGTGAGAGAATCCAGTCCATAGTGGATCTGACATAATAGCGTGAGAGTCCAGTCCACAGTGGATCTCACATAATAGCGTTAGAGTCCAGTCCATAGTGGATCTAACATAATAGCGTGAGAGTCCAGTCCATAGTGGATCTAACATAATAGTGAGAGTTCAGTCCATAGTGGATCTAACATAATAGTGAGAGTTCAGTCCATAGTGGATCCAACACAATAGTGTGAGAGTCCAATTCAGAGTGGATCTAACATAATAGTGAGAGTTCAGTCCATAGTGGATGTAACACAATAGTGTGAGAGTCCAGTCCATAGTGGATCTAACATAATAGTGAGATTCCAGTCCAAAGTGGATCTAACATAATAGTGTGAGAGTCCAGTCCATAGTGGATCTAACATAATAGTGTGAGAGTCCAGTACATAGTGGATCAGACATAATAGTGAGAGAATCCAGTACATAGTGGATCTGACATAATAGCGTGAGAGTCCAGTCCACAGTGGATCTCACATAATAGCGTTAGAGTCCAGTCCATAGTGGATCTAACATAATAGCGTGAGAGTCCAGTCCATAGTGGATCTAACATAATAGTGAGAGTCCAGTCCATAGTGGATCTAACATAATAGTGTGAGAGTCCAGTCCATAGTGGATCTAAAATAATAGTGTGAGTCTAATCCATAGTGGATCTAATAGTGGATCCAGTCCATAGTGGATCTAACATAATAGTGTGAGAGTCCAGTCCATAGTGGATATAACATAATAGTGTGAGAGTCCAGTCCATAGTGGATCTAACATAATAGTATGAGAGTCCAGTCCATAGTGAATCTAACATAATAGTGTTTGAGTCAGGTCCATAGTGGATCTAACATAATAGTGAGAGTCCAGTCCATAGTGGATCTAACATAATAGTGTGAGAGTCCAGTCCACAGTGGATCCAACATAATAGTGAGTGTCCAGTCCACAGTGGATCTGACATAATAGCGTGAGAGTCCAGTCCATAGTGGATCTAACATAATAGCGTGAGAGTCCAGTCCATAGTGGATATAACATAATAGTGTGAGAGTCCAGTACATAGTGGATCTGACATAAGAGTGAGAGAGTCCAGTCCATAGTGGATCTAACATAATAGTGTGAGAGTCCAGTCCATAGTGGATCTAACATAATAGTGTGAGAGTCTTGTCCATAGTGGATCTAACATAATAGTGAGAGTCCAGTCCTTAGTGGATCAAACATAATAGTGTGAGTCCAGTCCATAGTGGATCTAACATAATAGTGTGAGAGTCCAGTCCATAGTGGATCTAAAATAATAGTGTGAGAGTCCAGTCCATAGTGGATCTGACATAATAGTGAGAGTCCAGTCCTTAGTGGATCTAACATAATAGTGTGAGAATCCAGTCCACAGTGGATCCAACATAATAGTGAATTTCCAGTCCATAGTGGATCTAACATAATAGTGCTAGAGTCCAGTCCATAGTGGATCTAACATAATAGTGTGAGAATCCAGTCGATAGTGGATCTAACATAATAGTATGAGAGTCCAGTCCATAGTGGATCTAACATAATAGTGTGAGAGTCCAGTCCATAGTGGATCTAACATAATAGTGTGAGAGTCCAGTCCATAGCGGATCTAACATAATAGTGTGAGAGTTCAGTGCATAGTGGATCTAACATAATAGTGAGAGTTCAGTCCATAGTGGATCTAACATAACAGTGTGAGAGTCCAGTTCATAGTGGATCTAACATAATAGTGAGAGTCCAGTCCATAGTGGATCTAACATAATAGTGAGAGTCCAGTCCATAGTGGATCTAACATAATAGTGTGAGAGTCCAGTCCATAGTGGATCTAACATAATAGTATGAGAGTCCAGTCCATAGTGGATCTAACATAATAGCGTGAAAGTCCAGGCCATAGTGGATCTAACATTATAGCGTGAAAGTCCAGTCCATAGTGGATCTAACATAATAGTGTGAGAGTCCAGTCCATAGTGGATCTAACATAATAGTGTGAGAGTCCAGTCCATAGTGGATCTTATATAATAGTGTGAGAGTCCAGTCCATAGTGGATCTAACATAATAGTGTGAGAGTCCAGTCCATAGTGGATCTAACATAATGGTGTGAGAGTCCGGTCCATAGTGGATCTAACATAATAGTGTGAGAGTCCAGTTCAGAGTGGATCTAACATAATAGTGAGAGTCCAGTCCATAGTGGATCTAACATAATAGTGTGAGTCTAATCCAAAGTGGATCTAATACTGGATCCAGTCCATAGTGGATCTAACATAATAATGTGAGAGTCCAGTCCATAGTGGATCTAACATAATAGTGCGACAGTCCAGTCCATAGTGGATCTAACATAATAGTGTGAGAGTCCAGTTCATAGTGGATCTAACATAATAGTGTGAGAGTCCAGTCCATAGTGGATCTAACATAATAGTGTGAGAGTCCAGTCCATAGTGGATCAAACATAATAGTGTGAGAGTCCAGTCCATAGTGGATCTAACATAATAGTGTGAGAGTCCAGTCCATAGTGGATCTAACATAATGGTGTGAGAGTCCAGTCCATAGTGGATCTAACATAATAGTGTGAGAGTCCAGTCCATAGTATATCTAACATAATAGTGTGAGAGTCCAGTCCATAGTGGATCTAACATAATAGTGTGAGAGTCCAGTCCATAGTGGATCTAACATAATAGTGTGAGAGTTCAGTCCATAGTGGATCTAACATAATAGTGAGAGTTCAGTCCATAGTGGATCTAACACAATAGTGTGAGAGTCCAGTTCAGAGTGTATCTAACATAATAGTGAGAGTTCAGTCCATAGTGGATGTAACACAATAGTGTGAGAGTCCAGTCGATAGTGGATCTAACATAATAGTGAGAGTCCAGTCCAAAGTGGATCTAACATAATAGTGTGAGAGTCCAGTCCATAGTGGATCTAACATAATAGTGTGAGTCCAGTCCATAGTGGATCAAACATAATAGTGTGAGTCCAGTCCATAGTGGATCTGACATAATAGCGTGAGAGTCCAGTCCATAGTGAATCTAACATAATAGTGAGAGAATCCAGTCCATAGTGGATCTGACATAATAGCGTGAGAGTCCAGTCCACAGTGGATCTCACATAATAGCGTTAGAGTCCAGTCCATAGTGGATCTAACATAATAGCGTGAGAGTCCAGTCCATAGTGGATCTAACATAATAGTGAGAGTTCAGTCCATAGTGGATCTAACATAATAGTGAGAGTTCAGTCCATAGTGGATCCAACACAATAGTGTGAGAGTCCAATTCAGAGTGGATCTAACATAATAGTGAGAGTTCAGTCCATAGTGGATGTAACACAATAGTGTGAGAATCCAGTCCATAGTGGATCTAACATAATAGTGAGATTCCAGTCCAAAGTGGATCTAACATAATAGTGTGAGAGTCCAGTCCATAGTGGATCTAACATAATAGTGTGAGAGTCCAGTACATAGTGGATCAGACATAATAGTGAGAGAACCCAGTCCATAGTGGATCTGACATAATAGCGTGAGAGTCCAGTCCACAGTGGATCTCACATAATAGTGTGAGAGTCCAGTCCATAGCGGATCTAACATAATAGTGTGAGAGTTCAGTGCATAGTGGATCTAACATAATAGTGAGAGTTCAGTCCATAGTGGATCTAACATAAAAGTGTGAGAGTCCAGTTCATAGTGGATCTAACATAATAGTGAGAGTCCAGTCCATAGTGGATCTAACATAATAGTGAGAGTCCAGTCCATAGTGGATCTAACATAATAGTGTGAGAGTCCAGTCCATAGTGGATCTAACATAATAGTGTGAGAGTCCAGTCCATAGTGGATCTAACATAATAGTGTGAGAGTCCAGTCCATAGTGGATCAAACATAATAGTGTGAGAGTCCAGTCCATAGTGGATCTAACATAATAGTGAAAGTCCAGTCCATAGTGGATCAAACATAATAGTGTGAGAGTCCAGTCCATAGTGGATCTAACATAATAGTGTGAGAGTCCAGTCCATAGTGGATCAAACATAATAGTGTGAGAGTCCAGTCCATAGTGGATCTAACATAATAATGTGAGAGTCCAGTCCATAGTGGATCTAACATAATAGTGCGACAGTCCAGTCCATAGTGGATCTAACATAATAGTGTGAGAGTCCAGTTCATAGTGGATCTAACATAATAGTGTGAGAGTCCAGCCCATAGTGGATCTAACATAATAGTGTGAGAGTCCAGTCCATAGTGGATCAAACATAATAGTGTGAGAGTCCAGTCCATAGTGGATCTAACATAATAGTGAAAGTCCAGTCCATAGTGGATCAAATATAATAGTGTGAGTCCAGTCCATAGTGGATCTAACATAATAGTGTGAGAGTCCAGCCCATAGTGGATCTAACATAATAGTGTGAGAATCCAGTCCATAGTGGATCTAACTTAATAGTGAGAGTCCAGTCCATAGTGGATCTAACATAATAGCGCGAGAGTCCAGTCCATAGTGGATCTAACATAATAGCGTGAGATTCCAGTCCATAGTGGATCTAACATAATAGTGTGAGAGTCCAGTCCATAGTGGATCTAACATAATGGTGTGAGAGTCCAGTCCATAGTGGATCTAACATAATAGTGTGAGAGTTCAGTCCATAGTGGATCTAACATAATAGTGAGAGTTCAGTCCATAGTGGATCTAACACAATAGTGTGAGAGTCCAGTTCAGAGTGTATCTAACATAATAGTGAGAGTTCAGTCCATAGTGGATGTAACACAATAGTGTGAGAGTCCAGTCGATAGTGGATCTAACATAATAGTGAGAGTCCAGTCCAAAGTGGATCTAACATAATAGTGTGAGAGTCCAGTCCATAGTGGATCTAACATAATAGTGTGAGTCCAGTCCATAGTGGATCAAACATAATAGTGTGAGTCCAGTCCATAGTGGATCTGACATAATAGCGTGAGAGTCCAGTCCATAGTGAATCTAACATAATAGTGAGAGAATCCAGTCCATAGTGGATCTGACATAATAGCGTGAGAGTCCAGTCCACAGTGGATCTCACATAATAGCGTTAGAGTCCAGTCCATAGTGGATCTAACATAATAGCGTGAGAGTCCAGTCCATAGTGGATCTAACATAATAGTGAGAGTTCAGTCCATAGTGGATCTAACATAATAGTGAGAGTTCAGTCCATAGTGGATCCAACACAATAGTGTGAGAGTCCAATTCAGAGTGGATCTAACATAATAGTGAGAGTTCAGTCCATAGTGGATGTAACACAATAGTGTGAGAACCCAGTCCATAGTGGATCTAACATAATAGTGAGATTCCAGTCCAAAGTGGATCTAACATAATAGTGTGAGAGTCCAGTCCATAGTGGATCTAACATAATAGTGTGAGAGTCCAGTACATAGTGGATCAGACATAATAGTGAGAGAACCCAGTCCATAGTGGATCTGACATAATAGCGTGAGAGTCCAGTCCACAGTGGATCTCACATAATAGTGTGAGAGTCCAGTCCATAGCGGATCTAACATAATAGTGTGAGAGTTCAGTGCATAGTGGATCTAACATAATAGTGAGAGTTCAGTCCATAGTGGATCTAACATAACAGTGTGAGAGTCCAGTTCATAGTGGATCTAACATAATAGTGAGAGTCCAGTCCATAGTGGATCTAACATAATAGTGAGAGTCCAGTCCATAGTGGATCTAACATAATAGTGTGAGAGTCCAGTCCATAGTGGATCTAACATAATAGTGTGAGAGTCCAGTCCATAGTGGATCTAACATAATAGTGTGAGAGTCCAGTCCATAGTGGATCTTATATAATAGTGTGAGAGTCCAGTCCATAGTGGATCTAACATAATGGTGTGAGAGTCCGGTCCATAGTGGATCCAACATAATAGTGTGAGAGTCCAGTTCAGAGTGGATCTAACATAATAGTGAGAGTCCAGTCCATAGTGGATCTAACATAATAGTGTGAGTCTAATCCAAAGTGGATCTAATACTGGATCCAGTCCATAGTGGATCTAACATAATAATGTGAGAGTCCAGTCCATAGTGGATCTAACATAATAGTGCGACAGTCCAGTCCATAGTGGCTCTAACATAATAGTGTGAGAGTCCAGTTCATAGTGGATTTAACATAATAGTGTGAGAGTCCAGTCCATAGTGGATCTAACATAATAGTGTGAGAGTCCAGTCCATAGTGGATCAAACATAATAGTGTGAGAGTCCAGTCCAAAGTGGATCTAACATAATAGTGTGAGAGTCCAGTCCATAGTGGATCTAACATAATAGTGTGAGTCCAGTCCATAGTGGATCAAACATAATAGTGTGAGTCCAGTCCATAGTGGATCTGACATAATAGCGTGAGAGTCCAGTCCATAGTGAATCTAACATAATAGTGAGAGAATCCAGTCCATAGTGGATCTGACATAATAGCGTGAGAGTCCAGTCCACAGTGGATCTCACATAATAGCGTTAGAGTCCAGTCCATAGTGGATCTAACATAATAGCGTGAGAGTCCAGTCCATAGTGGATCTAACATAATAGTGAGAGTTCAGTCCATAGTGGATCTAACATAATAGTGAGAGTTCAGTCCATAGTGGATCCAACACAATAGTGTGAGAGTCCAATTCAGAGTGGATCTAACATAATAGTGAGAGTTCAGTCCATAGTGGATGTAACACAATAGTGTGAGAATCCAGTCCATAGTGGATCTAACATAATAGTGAGATTCCAGTCCAAAGTGGATCTAACATAATAGTGTGAGAGTCCAGTCCATAGTGGATCTAACATAATAGTGTGAGAGTCCAGTACATAGTGGATCAGACATAATAGTGAGAGAACCCAGTCCATAGTGGATCTGACATAATAGCGTGAGAGTCCAGTCCACAGTGGATCTCACATAATAGTGTGAGAGTCCAGTCCATAGCGGATCTAACATAATAGTGTGAGAGTTCAGTGCATAGTGGATCTAACATAATAGTGAGAGTTCAGTCCATAGTGGATCTAACATAACAGTGTGAGAGTCCAGTTCATAGTGGATCTAACATAATAGTGAGAGTCCAGTCCATAGTGGATCTAACATAATAGTGAGAGTCCAGTCCATAGTGGATCTAACATAATAGTGTGAGAGTCCAGTCCATAGTGGATCTAACATAATAGTGTGAGAGTCCAGTCCATAGTGGATCTAACATAATAGTGTGAGAGTCCAGTCCATAGTGGATCTTATATAATAGTGTGAGAGTCCAGTCCATAGTGGATCTAACATAATGGTGTGAGAGTCCGGTCCATAGTGGATCCAACATAATAGTGTGAGAGTCCAGTTCAGAGTGGATCTAACATAATAGTGAGAGGCCAGTCCATAGTGGATCTAACATAATAGTGTGAGTCTAATCCAAAGTGGATCTAATACTGGATCCAGTCCATAGTGGATCTAACATAATAATGTGAGAGTCCAGTCCATAGTGGATCTAACATAATAGTGCGACAGTCCAGTCCATAGTGGCTCTAACATAATAGTGTGAGAGTCCAGTTCATAGTGGATTTAACATAATAGTGTGAGAGTCCAGTCCATAGTGGATCTAACATAATAGTGTGAGAGTCCAGTCCATAGTGGATCAAACATAATAGTGTGAGAGTCCAGTCCATAGTGGATCTAACATAATAGTGAAAGTCCAGTCCATAGTGGATCAAACATAATAGTGTGAGTCCAGTCCATAGTGGATCTAACATAATAGTGTGAGAGTCCAGTTCAGAGTGTATCTAACATAATAGTGAGAGTTCAGTCCATAGTGGATGTAACACAATAGTGTGACAGTCCAGTCGATAGTGGATCTAACATAATAGTGAGAGTCCAGTCCAAAGTGGATCTAACATAATAGTGCGAGAGTCCAGTTCAGAGTGTATCTAACATAATAGTGAGAGTTCAGTCCATAGTGGATGTAACACAATAGTGTGACAGTCCAGTCGATAGTGGATCTAACATAATAGTGAGAGTCCAGTCCAAAGTGGATCTAACATAATAGTGCGAGAGTCCAGTCCATAGTGGATCTAACATAATAGTGTGAGTCCAGTCCATAGTGGATCAAACATAATAGTGTGAGTCCAGTCCATAGTGGATCTGACATAATAGCGTGAGAGTCCAGTCCATAGTGAATCTAACATAATAGTGAGAGAATCCAGTCCATAGTGGATCTGACATAATAGCGTGAGAGTCCAGTCCACAGTGGATCTCACATAATAGCGTTAGAGTCCAGTCCATAGTGGATCTAACATAATAGCGTGAGAGTCCAGTCCATAGTGGATCTAACATAATAGTGAGAGTTCAGTCCATAGTGGATCTAACATAATAGTGAGAGTTCAGTCCATAGTGGATCCAACACAATAGTGTGAGAGTCCAATTCAGAGTGGATCTAACATAATAGTGAGAGTTCAGTCCATAGTGGATGTAACACAATAGTGTGAGAGTCCAGTCCATAGTGGATCTAACATAATAGTGAGATTCCAGTCCAAAGTGGATCTAACATAATAGTGTGAGAGTCCAGTCCATAGTGGATCTAACATAATAGTGTGAGAGTCCAGTACATAGTGGATCAGCCATAATAGTGAGAGAATCCAGTCCATAGTGGATCTGACATAATAGCGTGAGAGTCCAGTCCACAGTGGATCTCACATAATAGCGTTAGAGTCCAGTCCATAGTGGATCTAACATAGTAGCGTGAGAGTCCAGTCCATAGTGGATCTAACATAATAGTGAGAGTCCAGTCCATAGTGGATCTAACATAATAGTGTGAGAGTCCAGTCCATAGTGGATCTAAAATAATAGTGTGTCTAATCCATAGTGGATCTAATAGTGGATCCAGTCCATAGTGGATCTAACATAATAGTGTGAGAGTCCAGTCCATAGTGGATATAACATAATAGTGTGAGAGTCCAGTCCATAGTGGATCTAACATAATAGTATGAGAGTCCAGTCCATAGTGAATCTAACATAATAGTGTTTGAGTCAGGTCCATAGTGGATCTAACATAATAGTGAGAGTCCAGTCCATATTGGATCTAACATAATAGTGTGAGAGTCCAGTCCACAGTGGATCCAACATAATAGTGAGTGTCCAGTCCACAGTGGATCTGACATAATAGCGTGAGAGTCCAGTCCCTAGTGGATCTAACATAATAGCGTGAGAGTCCAGTCCATAGTGGATATAACATAATAGTGTGAGAGTCCAGTACATAGTGGATCTGACATAAGAGTGAGAGAGTCCAGTCCATAGTGGATCTAACATAATAGTGTGAGAGTCCAGTCCATAGTGGATCTAACATAATAGTGTGAGAGTCTTGTCCATAGTGGATCTAACATAATAGTGAGAGTCCAGTCCTTAGTGGATCAAACATAATAGTGTGAGTCCAGTCCATAGTGGATCTAACATAATGGTGTGAGAGTCCAGTCCATAGTGGATCTAAAATAATAGTGTGAGAGTCCAGTCCATAGTGGATATGACATAATAGTGAGAGTCCAGTCCATAGTGGATCTAACATAATAGTGTGAGAATCCAGTCCACAGTGGATCCAACATAATAGTGAATGTCCAGTCCATAGTGGATCTAACATAATAGTGCTAGAGTCCAGTCCATAGTGGATCTAACATAATAGTGTGAGAGTCCAGTCGATAGTGGATCTAACATAATAGTATGAGAGTCCAGTCCATAGTGGATCTAACATAATAGTGTGAGAGTCCAGTCCATAGTGGATCTAACATAATAGTGTGAGAGTCCAGTCCATAGCGGATCTAACATAATAGTGTGAGAGTTCAGTGCATAGTGGATCTAACATAATAGTGAGAGTTCAGTCCATAGAGGATCTAACATAACAGTGTGAGAGTCCAGTTCATAGTGGATCTAACATAATAGTGAGAGTCCAGTCCATAGTGGATCTAACATAATAGTGAGAGTCCAGTCCATAGTGGATCTAACATAATAGTGTGAGAGTCCAGTCCATAGTGGATCTAACATAATAGTATGAGAGTCCAGTCCATAGTGGATCTAACATAATAGCGTGAGAGTCCAGGCCATAGTGGATCTAACATTATAGCGTGAGAGTCCAGTCCATAGTGGATCTAACATAATAGTGTGAGAGTCCAGTCCATAGTGGATCTAACATAATAGTGTGAGAGTCCAGTCCATAGTGGATCTTATATAATAGTGTGAGAGTCCAGTCCATAGTGGATCTAACATAATAGTGTGAGAGTCCAGTCCATAGTGGATCTAACATAATGGTGTGAGAGTCCGGTCCATAGTGGATCTAACATAATAGTGTGAGAGTCCAGTTCAGAGTGGATCTAACATAATAGTGGGAGTCCAGTCCATAGTGGATCTAACATAATAGTGTGAGTCTAATCCAAAGTGGATCTAATACTGGATCCAGTCCATAGTGGATCTAACATAATAATGTGAGAGTCCAGTCCATAGTGGATCTAACATAATAGTGCGACAGTCCAGTCCATAGTGGATCTAACATAATAGTGTGAGAGTCCAGTTCATAGTGGATCTAACATAATAGTGTGAGAGTCCAGTCCATAGTGGATCTAACATAATAGTGTGAGAGTCCAGTCCATAGTGGATCAAACATAATAGTGTGAGAGTCCAGTCCATAGTGGATCTAACATAATAGTGAAAGTTCAGTCCATAGTGGATCAAACATAATAGTGTGAGTCCAGTCCATAGTGGATCTAACATAATAGTGTGAGAGTCCAGCCCATAGTGGATCTAACATAATAGTGTGAGAGTCCAGTCGCTAGTGGATCTAACTTAATAGTGAGAGTCCAGTCCATAGTGGATCTATCATAATAGCGTGAGAGTCCAGTCCATAGTGGATCTAACATAATAGCGTGAGATTCCAGTCCATAGTGGATCTAACATAATAGTGTGAGAGTCCAGTCCATAGTGGATCTAACATAATGGTGTGAGAGTCCAGTCCATAGTGGATCTAACATAATAGTGTGAGAGTCCAGTCCATAGTATATCTAACATAATAGTGTGAGAGTCCAGTCCATAGTGGATCTAACATAATAGTGTGAGAGTCCAGTCCATAGTGGATCTAACATAATAGTGTGAGAGTTCAGTCCATAGTGGATCTAACATAATAGTGAGAGTTCAGTCCATAGTGGATCCAACACAATAGTGTGAGAGTCCAGTTCAGAGTGTATCTAACATAATAGTGAGAGTTCAGTCCATAGTGGATGTAACACAATAGTGTGAGAGTCCAGTCGATAGTGGATCTAACATAATAGTGAGAGTCCAGTCCAAAGTGGATCTAACATAATAGTGTGAGAGTCCAGTCCATAGTGGATCTAACATAATAGTGTGAGTCCAGTCCATAGTGGATCAAACATAATAGTGTGAGTCCAGTCCATAGTGGATCTGACATAATAGCGTGAGAGTCCAGTCCATAGTGAATCTAACATAATAGTGAGAGAATCCAGTCCATAGTGGATCTGACATAATAGCGTGAGAGTCCAGTCCACAGTGGATATCACATAATAGCGTTAGAGTCCAGTCCATAGTGGATCTAACATAATAGCGTGAGAGTCCAGTCCATAGTGGATCTAACATAATAGTGAGAGTTCAGTCCATAGTGGATCTAACATAATAGTGAGAGTTCAGTCCATAGTGGATCCAACACAATAGTGTGAGAGTCCAATTCAGAGTGGATCTAACATAATAGTGAGAGTTCAGTCCATAGTGGATGTAACACAATAGTGTGAGAGTCCAGTCCATAGTGGATCTAACATAATAGTGAGATTCCAGTCCAAAGTGGATCTAACATAATAGTGTGAGAGTCCAGTCCATAGTGGATCTAACATAATAGTGTGAGAGTCCAGTACATAGTGGATCAGACATAATAGTGAGAGAATCCAGTCCATAGTGGATCTGACATAATAGCGTGAGAGTCCAGTCCACAGTGGATCTCACATAATAGTGTGAGAGTCCAGTCCATAGCGGATCTAACATAATAGTGTGAGAGTTCAGTGCATAGTGGATCTAACATAATAGTGAGAGTTCAGTCCATAGTGGATCTAACATAACAGTGTGAGAGTCCAGTTCATAGTGGATCTAACATAATAGTGAGAGTCCAGTCCATAGTGGATCTGACATAATAGTGAGAGTCCAGTCCACAGTGGATCTCACATAATAGCGTTAGAGTCCAGTCCATAGTGGATCTAACAAAATAGCGTGAGAGTCCAGGCCATAGTGGATCTAACATAATAGTGAGAGTTCAGTCCATAGTGGATCTAACATAATAGTGAGAGTTCAGTCCATAGTGGATCCAACACAATAGTGTGAGAGTCCAATTCAGAGTGGATCTAACATAATAGTGAGAGTTCAGTCCATAGTGGATGTAACACAATAGTGTGAGAGTCCAGTCCATAGTGGATCTAACATAATAGTGAGATTCCAGTCCAAAGTGGATCTAACATAATAGTGTGAGAGTCCAGTCCATAGTGGATCTAACATAATAGTGTGAGAGTCCAGTACATAGTGGATCAGACATAATAGTGAGAGAATCCAGTCCATAGTGGATCTGACATAATAGCGTGAGAGTCCAGTCCACAGTGGATCTCACATAATAGCGTTAGAGTCCAGTCCATAGTGGATCTAACATAATAGCGTGAGAGTCCAATCCATAGTGGATCAAACATAATAGTGAGAGTCCAGTCCATAGTGGATCTAACATAATAGTGTGAGAGTCCAGTCCATAGTGGATCTAAAATAATAGTGTGAGTCTAATCCATAGTGGATCTAATAGTGGATCCAGTCCATAGTGGATCTAACATAATAGTGTGAGAGTCCAGTCCATAGTGGATATAACATAATAGTGTGAGAGTCCAGTCCATAGTGGATCTAACATAATAGTATGAGAGTCCAGTCCATAGTGAATCTAACATAATAGTGTTTGAGTCAGGTCCATAGTGGATCTAACATAATAGTGAGAGTCCAGTCCATAGTGGATCTAACATAATAGTGTGAGAGTCCAGTCCACAGTGGATCCAACATAATAGTGAGTGTCCAGTCCATAGTGGATCTAACATAATAGTGTGAGAGTCCAGTCCATAGTGGATCTAACATAATAGTGTAAGAGTCCAGTCCATAGTGGATCTAACATAATAGTGTGAGAGTCCAGTCCATAGTGGATCTAACATAATAGTGTGAGAGTCCCAGTCCTTAGTGGATCTAACATAATAGCGTGAGAGTCCAGTCCATAGTGGATCTAACATAACAGTGAGAGTCCAGTCCATAGTGGATCTAACATAATAGTGTGAGAGTCCAGTCCATAGTGGATCTAACATAATGGTGTGAGAGTCCAGTCCATAGTGGATCTAACATAATAGTGTGAGAGGCCAGTCCATAGTGGATCTAACATAAAAGTGTGAGAGTCCAGTCCATAGTGGATCCAACATAATAGTGAGAGTCCAGTCCATAGTGGATCTAACATAATAGTGTGAGAGTCCAGTCCATAGTGGATCTAACATAATAGTGTGAGAGTCCAGTCCATAGTGGATCTAACATAATAGTGTGAGAGTCCAGTCGCTAGTGGATCTAACTTAATAGTGAGAGTCCAGTCCATAGTGGATCTATCATAATAGCGTGAGAGTCCAGTCCATAGTGGATCTAACATAATAGCGTGAGATTCCAGTCCATAGTGGATCTAACATAATAGTGTGAGAGTCCAGTCCATAGTGGATCTAACATAATGGTGTGAGAGTCCAGTCCATAGTGGATCTAACATAATAGTGTGAGAGTCCAGTCCATAGTATATCTAACATAATAGTGTGAGAGTCCAGTCCATAGTGGATCTAACATAATAGTGTGAGAGTCCAGTCCATAGTGGATTTAACATAATAGTGTGAGAGTTCAGTCCATAGTGGATCTAACATAATAGTGAGAGTTCAGTCCATAGTGGATCTAACACAATAGTGTGAGAGTCCAGTTCAGAGTGTATCTAACATAATAGTGAGAGTTCAGTCCATAGTGGATGTAACACAATAGTGTGAGAGTCCAGTCGATAGTGGATCTAACATAATAGTGAGAGTCCAGTCCAAAGTGGATCTAACATAATAGTGTGAGAGTCCAGTCCATAGTGGATCTAACATAATAGTGTGAGTCCAGTCCATAGTGGATCAAACATAATAGTGTGAGTCCAGTCCATAGTGGATCTGACATAATAGCGTGAGAGTCCAGTCCATAGTGAATCTAACATAATAGTGAGAGAATCCAGTCCATAGTGGATCTGACATAATAGCGTGAGAGTCCAGTCCACAGTGGATCTCACATAATAGCGTTAGAGTCCAGTCCATAGTGGATCTAACATAATAGCGTGAGAGTCCAGTCCATAGTGGATCTAACATAATAGTGAGAGTTCAGTCCATAGTGGATCTAACATAATAGTGAGAGTTCAGTCCATAGTGGATCCAACACAATAGTGTGAGAGTCCAATTCAGAGTGGATCTAACATAATAGTGAGAGTTCAGTCCATAGTGGATGTAACACAATAGTGTGAGAGTCCAGTCCATAGTGGATCTAACATAATAGTGAGATTCCAGTCCAAAGTGGATCTAACATAATAGTGTGAGAGTCCAGTCCATAGTGGATCTAACATAATAGTGTGAGAGTCCAGTACATAGTGGATCAGACATAATAGTGAGAGAATCCAGTCCATAGTGGATCTGACATAATAGCGTGAGAGTCCAGTCCACAGTGGATCTCACATAATAGTGTGAGAGTCCAGTCCATAGCGGATCTAACATAATAGTGTGAGAGTTCAGTGCATAGTGGATCTAACATAATAGTGAGAGTTCAGTCCATAGTGGATCTAACATAACAGTGTGAGAGTCCAGTTCATAGTGGATCTAACATAATAGTGAGAGTGCAGTCCATAGTGGATCTAACATAATAGTGAGAGTCCAGTCCACAGTGGATCTCACATAATAGCGTTAGAGTCCAGTCCATAGTGGATCTAACATAATAGCGTGAGAGTCCAGGCCATAGTGGATCTAACATAATAGTGAGAGTTCAGTCCATAGTGGATCTAACATAATAGTGAGAGTTCAGTCCATAGTGGATCCAACACAATAGTGTGAGAGTCCAATTCAGAGTGGATCTAACATAATAGTGAGAGTTCAGTCCATAGTGGATGTAACACAATAGTGTGAGAGTCCAGTCCATAGTGGATCTAACATAATAGTGAGATTCCAGTCCAAAGTGGATCTAACATAATAGTGTGAGAGTCCAGTCCATAGTGGATCTAACATAATAGTGTGAGAGTCCAGTACATAGTGGATCAGACATAATAGTGAGAGAATCCAGTCCATAGTGGATCTGACATAATAGCGTGAGAGTCCAGTCCACAGTGGATCTCACATAATAGCGTTAGAGTCCAGTCCATAGTGGATCTAACATAATAGCGTGAGAGTCCAATCCATAGTGGATCTAACATAATAGTGAGAGTCCAGTCCATAGTGGATCTAACATAATAGTGTGAGAGTCCAGTCCATAGTGGATCTAAAATAATAGTGTGAGTCTAATCCATAGTGGATCTAATAGTGGATCCAGTCCATAGTGGATCTAACATAATAGTGTGAGAGTCCAGTCCATAGTGGATATAACATAATAGTGTGAGAGTCCAGTCCATAGTGGATCTAACATAATAGTATGAGAGTCCAGTCCATAGTGAATCTAACATAATAGTGTTTGAGTCAGGTCCATAGTGGATCTACCATAATAGTGAGAGTCTAGTCCATAGTGGATCTAACATAATAGTGTGAGAGTCCAGTCCACAGTGGATCCAACATAATAGTGAGTGTCCAGTCCATAGTGGATCTAACATGATAGTGTGAGAGTCCAGTCCATAGTGGATCTAACATAATAGTGTAAGAGTCCAGTCCATAGTGGATCTAACATAATAGTGTGAGAGTCCAGTCCATAGTGGATCTAACATAATAGTGTGAGAGTCCCAGTCCTTAGTGGATCTAACATAATAGCGTGAGAGTCCAGTCCATAGTGGATCTAAAATAACAGTGAGAGTCCAGTCCATAGTGGATCTAACATAATAGTGTGAGAGTCCAGTCCATAGTGGATCTAACATAATGGTGTGAGAGTCCAGTCCATAGTGGATCTAACATAATAGTGTGAGAGGCCAGTCCATAGTGGATCTAACATAAAAGTGTGAGAGTCCAGTCCATAGTGGATCTAACATAATAGTGAGAGTCCAGTCCATAGTGGATCTAACATAATAGTGTGAGAGTCCAGTCCATAGTGGATCTAACATAATAGTGTGAGAGTCCAGTCCATAGTGGATCTAACATAATAGTGAGAGTTCAGTCCATAGTGGATCTAACATAATATTGTGAGAGTCCAGTTCATAGTGGATCTAACATAATAGTGAGAGTCCGGTCCATAGTGGATCTAACATAATAGTGAGAGTCCAGTCCATAGTGGATCTAACATAATAGTGTGAGAGTCCAGTCCATATTGGATCTAACATAATAGTGTGAGAGTCCAGTCCAAAGTGGATCTAACATAATAGTGTGAGAGTCCAGTACATAGTGGATCTGACATAAGAGTGAGAGAGTCCAGTCCATAGTGGATCTGACATAATAGCGTGAGAGTCCAGTCCACAGTGGATCTGACATAATAGCTTGAGAGTCCAGTCCATAGTGGATCTAACATAATAGCGTGAGAGTCCAGTCCATAGTGGATCTAACATAATAGTGTGAGAGTCCAGTCCATAGTGGATCTAACATAATACTGTGAGAGTCCAGTCCATAGTGGATCTAACATAATAGTGTGAGAGTCTTGTCCATAGTGGATCTAGCATAATAGTGAGAGTCCAGTCCTTAGTGGATCAAACATAATAGTGTGAGTCCAGTCCATAGTGGATCTAACATAATAGTGTGAGAGTCCAGTCCATAGTGGATCTAAAATAATAGTGTGAGAGTCCAGTCCATAGTGGATCTAACATAATAGTGAGAGTCCAGTCCATAGTGGATCTAACATAATAGTGTGAGAATCCAGTCCACAGTGGATCCAACATAATAGTGAATGTCCAGTCCATAGTGGATCTAACATAATAGTGTTAGAGTCCAGTCCATAGTGGATCTAACATAATAGTGTGAGAGTCCAGTCGATAGTGGATCTAACATAATAGTATGAGAGTCCAATCCATAGTGGATCTAACATAATAGTGTGAGAGTCCAGTCCATAGTGGATCTAACATAATAGTGTGAGAGTCCAGTCCATAGCGGATCTAACATAATAGTGTGAGAGTTCAGTGCATAGTGGATCTAACATAATAGTGAGAGTTCAGTCCATAGTGGATCTAACATAACAGTGTGAGAGTCCAGTTCATAGTGGATCTAACATAATAGTGAGAGTCCAGTCCATAGTGGATCTAACATAATAGTGAGACTCCAGTCCATAGTGGATCTAACATAATAGTGTGAGAGTCCAGTCCATAGTGGATCTAACATAATAGTGTGAGAGTCCAGTCCATAGTGGATCTAACATAATAGCGTGAGAGTCCAGGCCATAGTGGATCTAACATTATAGCGTGAGAGTCCAGTCCATAGTGGATCTAACATAATAGTGTGAGAGTCCAGTCCATAGTGGATCTAACATAATAGTGTGAGAGTCCAGTCCAAAGTGGATCTAACCTAATAGTGAGAGTCCAGTCCATAGTGGATCTAACATAGTAGTGAGAATCCAGTCCATAGTGGATCTAACATAATAGTGAGAGTCCAGTCCATTGTGGATCTAACATAATAGTGTGAGAGTCCAGTCCATAGTGGATCTAATATAATAGTGTGAGAGTCCAGTCCATAGTGGATCTAACATAATAGTGTGAAAGTCCAGTCCATAGTGGATCTAACATAATAGTGTGAGAGTCCAGTCCATAGTGGATCTTATATAATAGTGTGAGAGTCCAGTCCATAGTGGATCTAACATAATAGTGTGAGAGTCCAGTCCATAGTGGATCTAACATAATAGTGTGAGAGTCCGGTCCATAGTGGATCTAACATAATAGTGTGAGAGTCCAGTTCAGAGTGGATCTAACATAATAGTGAGAGTCCAGTCCATAGTGGATCTAACATAATAGTGTGAGTCTAATCCAAAGTGGATCTAATACTGGATCCAGTCCATAGTGGATCTAACATAATAATGTGAGAGTCCAGTCCATAGTGGATCTAACATAATAGTGCGACAGTCCAGTCCATAGTGGATCTTACATAAGAGTGTGAGAGTCTAGTCCATAGTGGATCTAACATAATAGTGTGAGAATCCAGTCCGTAGTGAATCTAACATAATAGTGTGAGAGTCCAATCCAGAGTGGATCTAACATAATAGTGTGAGAGTCCAGTCCATAGTGGATCTAACATAATAGTGTGTGAGAGTCCAGTCCATAGTGGTTCTAACATAATAGTGTGAGAGTCCAGTCCATAGTTGATCCAACATAATAGTGTGAGAGTCCCAGTCCATAGTGGATCTAACATAATAGAGTGAGAGTCCAGTCCATAGTGGATCTAACATAATAGTGTGAGAGTCCAGTCCATAGTGGATCTAACATAATAGTGTGAGAGTCCAGTCCATAGTGGATCTGACATAATAGTGTGAGAGTCTAGTCCATAGTGGATCTAACATAATAGTGTGAGAGTCCAGTCCACAGTGGATCTAACATAATAGTGTGAGAGTCCAGTTCATAGTGGATCTAACATAATAGTGTGAGAGTGTGGTCCATAGTGGATCTAACATAATAGTGAGAGTTCAGTCCATAGTGGATCTAGCATAATAGTGTGAGAGTCCAGTCCATAGTGGATGTAAAATAATAGTGTGTGACTTCAGTCCATAGTGGATCTAACATAATAGTGAGAGTTCAGTCCATACTGGATCTAACATAATAGTGTGAGAGTCCAGTCCATAGTGGATCTAACATAATAGTGGGGGAGTCCAGTCCATAGTGGATCTAACATAATAGTTTGAGAGTCCAGTACATAGTGGATCTGACATAATAGTGAGAGTCCAGTCCATAGTGGATCTAACATAATAGTGTGAGAGTCCAGTCCATAGTGGATCTAACATAATAGTGTGAGAGTCCAGTCCATAGTGGATCTAACATAATAGTTTGAGAGTCCAGTACATAGTGGATCTGACATAATAGTGAGAGAGTCCAGTCCATAGTGGATCTGACATAATAGCGTGAGAGTCCAGTCCACAGTGGATCTGACATAATAGCGTGAGAGTCCAGTCCATAGTGGATCTAACATAGTAGTGAGAATCCAGTCCATAGTGGATCTAACATAATAGTGAGAGTCCAGTCCATTGTGGATCTAACATAATAGTGTGAGAGTCCAGTCCATAGTGGATCTTATATAATAGTGTGAGAGTCCAGTCCATAGTGGATCTAACATAATAGTGTGAGAGTCCAGTCCATAGTGGATCTAACATAATAGTGTGAGAGTCCAGTCCATAGTGGATCTAACATAATAGTGTGAAAGTCCAGTCCATAGTGGATCTAACATAATAGTGTGAGAGTCCAGTCCATAGTGGATCTTATATAATAGTGTGAGAGTCCAGTCCATAGTGGATCTAACATAATAGTGTGAGAGTCCAGTCCATAGTGGATCTAACATAATAGTGTGAGAGTCCGGTCCATAGTGGATCTAACATAATAGTGTGAGAGTCCAGTCCATAGTGGATCTAATATAATAGTGTGAGAGTCCAGTCCATAGTGGATCTAACATAATAGTGTGAAAGTCCAGTCCATAGTGGATCTAACATAATAGTGTGAGAGAACAGTCCATAGTGGATCTTATATAATAGTGTGAGAGTCCAGTCCATAGTGGATCTAACATAATAGTGTGAGAGTCCAGTCCATAGTGGATCTAACATAATAGTGTGAGAGTCCGGTCCATAGTGGATCTAACATAATAGTGTGAGAGTCCAGTTCAGAGTGGATCTAACATAATAGTGAGAGTCCAGTCCATAGTGGATCTAACATAATAGTGTGAGTCTAATCCAAAGTGGATCTAATACTGGATCCAGTCCATAGTGGATCTAACATAATAATGTGAGAGTCCAGTCCATAGTGGATCTAACATAATAGTGCGACAGTCCAGTCCATAGTGGATCTTACATAAGAGTGTGAGAGTCTAGTCCATAGTGGATCTAACATAATAGTGTGAGAATCCAGTCCGTAGTGAATCTAACATAATAGTGTGAGAGTCCAATCCAGAGTGGATCTAACATAATAGTGTGAGAGTCCAGTCCATAGTGGATCTAACATAATAGTGTGTGAGAGTCCAGTCCATAGTGGTTCTAACATAATAGTGTGAGAGTCCAGTCCATAGTTGATCCAACATAATAGTGTGAGAGTCCCAGTCCATAGTGGATCTAACATAATAGAGTGAGAGTCCAGTCCATAGTGGATCTAACATAATAGTGTGAGAGTCCAGTCCATAGTGGATCTAACATAATAGTGTGAGAGTCCAGTCCATAGTGGATCTGACATAATAGTGTGAGAGTCTAGTCCATAGTGGATCTAACATAATAGTGTGAGAGTCCAGTCCACAGTGGATCTAACATAATAGTGTGAGAGTCCAGTTCATAGTGGATCTAACATAATAGTGTGAGAGTGTGGTCCATAGTGGATCTAACATAATAGTGAGAGTTCAGTCCATAGTGGATCTAGCATAATAGTGTGAGAGTCCAGTCCATAGTGGATCTAACATAATAGTGTGAAAGTCCAGTCCATAGTGGATCTAACATAATAGTGTGAGAGTCCAGTCCATAGTGGATCTTATATAATAGTGTGAGAGTCCAGTCCATAGTGGATCTAACATAATAGTGTGAGAGTCCAGTCCATAGTGGATCTAACATAATAGTGTGAGAGTCCGGTCCATAGTGGATCTAACATAATAGTGTGAGAGTCCAGTTCAGAGTGGATCTAACATAATAGTGAGAGTCCAGTCCATAGTGGATCTAACATAATAGTGTGAGTCTAATCCAAAGTGGATCTAATACTGGATCCAGTCCATAGTGGATCTAACATAATAATGTGAGAGTCCAGTCCATAGTGGATCTAACATAATAGTGCGACAGTCCAGTCCATAGTGGATCTTACATAAGAGTGTGAGAGTCTAGTCCATAGTGGATCTAACATAATAGTGTGAGAATCCAGTCCGTAGTGAATCTAACATAATAGTGTGAGAGTCCAATCCAGAGTGGATCTAACATAATAGTGTGAGAGTCCAGTCCATAGTGGATCTAACATAATAGTGTGTGAGAGTCCAGTCCATAGTGGTTCTAACATAATAGTGTGAGAGTCCAGTCCATAGTTGATCCAACATAATAGTGTGAGAGTCCCAGTCCATAGTGGATCTAACATAATAGAGTGAGAGTCCAGTCCATAGTGGATCTAACATAATAGTGTGAGAGTCCAGTCCATAGTGGATCTAACATAATAGTGTGAGAGTCCAGTCCATAGTGGATCTGACATAATAGTGTGAGAGTCTAGTCCATAGTGGATCTAACATAATAGTGTGAGAGTCCAGTCCACAGTGGATCTAACATAATAGTGTGAGAGTCCAGTTCATAGTGGATCTAACATAATAGTGTGAGAGTGTGGTCCATAGTGGATCTAACATAATAGTGAGAGTTCAGTCCATAGTGGATCTAGCATAATAGTGTGAGAGTCCAGTCCATAGTGGATGTAAAATAATAGTGTGAGACTTCAGTCCATAGTGGATCTAACATAATAGTGAGAGTTCAGTCCATACTGGATCTAACATAATAGTGTGAGAGTCCAGTCCATAGTGGATCTAACATAATAGTGGGGGAGTCCAGTCCATAGTGGATCTAACATAATAGTTTGAGAGTCCAGTACATAGTGGATCTGACATAATAGTGAGAGTCCAGTCCATAGTGGATCTAACATAATAGTGTGAGAGTCCAGTCCATAGTGGATCTAACATAATAGTGTGAGAGTCCAGTCCATAGTGGATCTAACATAATAGTTTGAGAGTCCAGTACATAGTGGATCTGACATAATAGTGAGAGAGTCCAGTCCATAGTGGATCTGACATAATAGCGTGAGAGTCCAGTCCACAGTGGATCTGACATAATAGCGTGAGAGTCCAGTCCATAGTGGATCTAACATAGTAGTGAAAATCCAGTCCATAGTGGATCTAACATGATAGTGAGAGTCCAGTCCATTGTGGATCTAACATAATAGTGTGAGAGTCCAGTCCATAGTGGATCTAACATAATAGTGTGAGAGTCCAGTCCATAGTGGATCTAACATAATAGTGTGAAAGTCCAGTCCATAGTGGATCTAACATAATAGTGTGAGAGTCCAGTCCATAGTGGATCTTATATAATAGTGTGAGAGTCCAGTCCATAGTGGATCTAACATAATAGTGTGAGAGTCCAGTCCATAGTGGATCTAACATAATAGTGTGAGAGTCCGGTCCATAGTGGATCTAACATAATAGTGTGAGAGTCCAGTTCAGAGTGGATCTAACATAATAGTGAGAGTCCAGTCCATAGTGGATCTAACATAATAGTGTGATAGTCCAGTCCACAGTGGATCCAACATAATAGTGAGTGTCCAGTCCATAGTGGATCTAACATAATAGTGTGAGAGGCCAGTCCATAGTGGATCTAACATAATAGCGTGAGATTCCAGTCCATAGTGGATCTAACATAATAGTGTGAGAGTCCAGTCCATAGTGGATCTAACATAATAGTGAGAGTCCAGTCCATAGTGGATCTAACATAATAGTGTGAGAGTCCAGTCCATAGTGGATCTAACATAATAGTGTGAGAGTCCAGTCCATAGTGGATCTAACATAATAGTGAGAGTTCAGTCCATAGTGGATCTAACATAATATTGTGAGAGTCCAGTTCATAGTGGATCTAACATAATAGTGAGAGTCCGGTCCATAGTGGATCTAACATAATAGTGAGAGTCCAGTCCATAGTGGATCTAACATAATAGTGTGAGAGTCCAGTCCATATTTGATCTAACATAATAGTGTGAGAGTCCAGTCCATAGTGGATCTAACATAATAGTGTGAGAGTCCAGTACATAGTGGATCTGACATAAGAGTGAGAGAGTCCAGTCCATAGTGGATCTGACATAATAGCGTGAGAGTCCAGTCCACAGTGGATCTGACATAATAGCGTGAGAGTCCAGTCCATAGTGGATCTAACATAATAGCGTGAGAGTCCAGTCCATAGTGGATCTAACATAATAGTGTGAGAGTCCAGTCCATAGTGGATCTAACATAATAGTGTGAGAGTCCAGTCCATAGTGGATCTAACATAATAGTGTGAGAGTCTTGTCCATAGTGGATCTAACATAATAGTGAGAGTCCAGTCCTTAGTGGCTCAAACATAATAGTGTGAGTCCAGCCCATAGTGGATCTAACATAATAGTGTGAGAGTCCAGTCCATAGTGGATCTAAAATAATAGTGTGAGAGTCCAGTCCATAGTGGATCTAACATAATAGTGAGAGTCCAGTCCATAGTGGATCTAACATAATAGTGTGAGAATCCAGTCCACAGTGGATCCAACATAATAGTGAATGTCCAGTCCATAGTGGATCTAACATAATAGTGTTAGAGTCCAGTCCATAGTGGATCTAACATAATAGTTTGAGAGTCCAGTCGATAGTAGATCTAACATAATAGTATGAGAGTCCAGTCCATAGTGGATCTAACATAATAGTGTGAGAGTCCAGTCCATAGTGGATCTAACATAATATTGTGAGAGTCCAGTCCATAGCGGCTCTAACATAATAGTGTGAGAGTTCAGTGCATAGTGGATCTAACATAATAGTGAGAGTTCAGTCCATAGTGGATCTAACATAAAAGTGTGAGAGTCCAGTACATAGTGGATCTGACATAAGAGTGAGAGAGTCCAGTCCATAGTGGATCTGACATAATAGCGTGAGAGTCCAGTCCACAGTGGATCTGACATAATAGCTTGAGAGTCCAGTCCATAGTGGATCTAACATAATAGCGTGAGAGTCCAGTCCATAGTGGATCTAACATAATAGTGTGAGAGTCCAGTCCATAGTGGATCTAACATAATACTGTGAGAGTCCAGTCCATAGTGGATCTAACATAATAGTGTGAGAGTCTTGTCCATAGTGGATCTAACATAATAGTGAGAGTCCAGTCCTTAGTGGATCAAACATAATAGTGTGAGTCCAGTCCATAGTGGATCTAACATAATAGTGTGAGAGTCCAGTCCATAGTGGATCTAAAATAATAGTGTGAGAGTCCAGTCCATAGTGGATCTAACATAATAGTGAGAGTCCAGTCCATAGTGGATCTAACATAATAGTGTGAGAATCCAGTCCACAGTGGATCCAACATAATAGTGAATGTCCAGTCCATAGTGGATCTAACATAATAGTGTTAGAGTCCAGTCCATAGTGGATCTAACATAATAGTGTGAGAGTCCAGTCCATAGTGGATCTAACATAATAGTATGAGAGTCCAGTCCATAGTGGATCTAACATAATAGTGTGAGAGTCCAGTCCATAGTGGATCTAACATAATAGTGTGAGAGTCCAGTCCATAGCGGATCTAACATAATAGTGTGAGAGTTCAGTGCATAGTGGATCTAACATAATAGTGAGAGTTCAGTCCATAGTGGATCTAACATAACAGTGTGAGAGTCCAGTTCATAGTGGATCTAACATAATAGTGAGAGTCCAGTCCATAGTGGATCTAACATAATAGTGAGACTCCAGTCCATAGTGGATCTAACATAATAGTGTGAGAGTCCAGTCCATAGTGGATCTAACATAATAGTGTGAGAGTCCAGTCCATAGTGGATCTAACATAATAGCGTGAGAGTCCAGGCCATAGTGGATCTAACATTATAGCGTGAGAGTCCAGTCCATAGTGGATCTAACATAATAGTGTGAGAGTCCAGTCCATAGTGGATCTAACATAATAGTGTGGGAGTCCAGTCCAAAGTGGATCTAACTTAATAGTGAGAGTCCAGTCCATAGTGGATCTAACATAGTAGTGAGAATCCAGTCCATAGTGGATCTAACATAATAGTGAGAGTCCAGTCCATTGTGGATCTAACATAATAGTGTGAGAGTCCAGTCCATAGTGGATCTAACATAATAGTGTGAGAGTCCAGTCCATAGTGGATCTAACATAATAGTGTGAAAGTCCAGTCCATAGTGGATCTAACATAATAGTGTGAGAGTCCAGTCCATAGTGGATCTTATATAATAGTGTGAGAGTCCAGTCCATAGTGGATCTAACATAATAGTGTGAGAGTCCAGTCCATAGTGGATCTAACATAATAGTGTGAGAGTCCGGTCCATAGTGGATCTAACATAATAGTGTGAGAGTCCAGTTCAGAGTGGATCTAACATAATAGTGAGAGTCCAGTCCATAGTGGATCTAACATAATAGTGTGAGTCTAATCCAAAGTGGATCTAATACTGGATCCAGTCCATAGTGGATCTAACATAATAATGTGAGAGTCCAGTCCATAGTGGATCTAACATAATAGTGCGACAGTCCAGTCCATAGTGGATCTTACATAAGAGTGTGAGAGTCTAGTCCATAGTGGATCTAACATAATAGTGTGAGAATCCAGTCCGTAGTGAATCTAACATAATAGTGTGAGAGTCCAATCCAGAGTGGATCTAACATAATAGTGTGAGAGTCCAGTCCATAGTGGATCTAACATAATAGTGTGTGAGAGTCCAGTCCATAGTGGTTCTAACATAATAGTGTGAGAGTCCAGTCCATAGTTGATCCAACATAATAGTGTGAGAGTCCCAGTCCATAGTGGATCTAACATAATAGAGTGAGAGTCCAGTCCATAGTGGATCTAACATAATAGTGTGAGAGTCCAGTCCATAGTGGATCTAACATAATAGTGTGAGAGTCCAGTCCATAGTGGATCTGACATAATAGTGTGAGAGTCTAGTCCATAGTGGATCTAACATAATAGTGTGAGAGTCCAGTCCACAGTGGATCTAACATAATAGTGTGAGAGTCCAGTTCATAGTGGATCTAACATAATAGTGTGAGAGTGTGGTCCATAGTGGATCTAACATAATAGTGAGAGTTCAGTCCATAGTGGATCTAGCATAATAGTGTGAGAGTCCAGTCCATAGTGGATCTAACATAATAGTGTGAAAGTCCAGTCCATAGTGGATCTAACATAATAGTGTGAGAGTCCAGTCCATAGTGGATCTTATATAATAGTGTGAGAGTCCAGTCCATAGTGGATCTAACATAATAGTGTGAGAGTCCAGTCCATAGTGGATCTAACATAATAGTGTGAGAGTCCGGTCCATAGTGGATCTAACATAATAGTGTGAGAGTCCAGTTCAGAGTGGATCTAACATAATAGTGTGAGAGTCCAGTCCATAGTGGATCTAACATAATAGTTTGAGAGTCCAGTACATAGTGGATCTGACATAATAGTGAGAGAGTCCAGTCCATAGTGGATCTGACATAATAGCGTGAGAGTCCAGTCCACAGTGGATCTGACATAATAGCGTGAGAGTCCAGTCCATAGTGGATCTAACATAGTAGTGAGAATCCAGTCCATAGTGGATCTAACATAATAGTGAGAGTCCAGTCCATTGTGGATCTAACATAATAGTGTGAGAGTCCAGTCCATAGTGGATCTAACATAATAGTGTGAGAGTCCAGTCCATAGTGGATCTAACATAATAGTGTGAAAGTCCAGTCCATAGTGGATCTAACATAATAGTGTGAGAGTCCAGTCCATAGTGGATCTTATATAATAGTGTGAGAGTCCAGTCCATAGTGGATCTAACATAATAGTGTGAGAGTCCAGTCCATAGTGGATCTAACATAATAGTGTGAGAGTCCTGTCCATAGTGGATCTAACATAATAGTGTGAGAGTCCAGTTCAGAGTGGATCTAACATAATAGTGACAGTCCAGTCCATGGTGGATCTAACATAATAGTTTGATAGTCCAGTCCACAGTGGATCCAACATAATAGTGAGTGTCCAGTCCATAGTGGATCTAACATAATAGTGTGAGAGGCCAGTCCATAGTGGATCTAACATAATAGCGTGAGATTCCAGTCCATAGTGGATCTAACATAATAGTGTGAGAGTCCAGTCCATAGTGGATCTAACATAATAGTGAGAGTCCAGTCCATAGTGGATCTAACATAATAGTGTGAGAGTCCAGTCCATAGTGGATCTAACATAATAGTGTGAGAGTCCAGTCCATAGTGGATCTAACATTATAGTGAGAGTTCAGTCCATAGTGGATCTAACATAATATTGTGAGAGTCCAGTTCATAGTGGATCTAACATAATAGTGAGAGTCCGGTCCATAGTCGATCTAACATAATAGTGAGAGTCCAGTCCATAGTGGATCTAACATAATAGTTTGAGAGTCCAGTCCATATTTGATCTAACATAATAGTGTGAGAGTCCAGTCCATAGTGGATCTAACATAATAGTGTGAGAGTCCAGTACATAGTGGATCTGACATAAGAGTGAGAGAGTCCAGTCCATAGTGGATCTGACATAATAGCGTGAGAGTCCAGTCCACAGTGGATCTGACATAATAGCGTGAGAGTCCAGTCCATAGTGGATCTAACATAATAGCGTGAGAGTCCAGTCCATAGTGGATCTAACATAATAGTGTGAGAGTCCAGTCCATAGTGGATCTAACATAATAGTGTGAGAGTCCAGTCCATAGTGGATCTAACATAATAGTGTGAGAGTCTTGTCCATAGTGGATCTAACATAATAGTGAGAGTCCAGTCCTTAGTGGCTCAAACATAATAGTGTGAGTCCAGCCCATAGTGGATCTAACATAATAGTGTGAGAGTCCAGTCCATAGTGGATCTAAAATAATAGTGTGAGAGTCCAGTCCATAGTGGATCTAACATAATAGTGAGAGTCCAGTCCATAGTGGATCTAACATAATAGTGTGAGAATCCAGTCCACAGTGGATCCAACATAATAGTGAATGTACAGTCCATAGTGGATCTAACATAATAGTGTTAGAGTCCAGTCCATAGTGGATCTAACATAATAGTTTGAGAGTCCAGTCGATAGTAGATCTAACATAATAGTATGAGAGTCCAGTCCATAGTGGATCTAACATAATAGTGTGAGAGTCCAGTCCATAGTGGATCTAACATAATATTGTGAGAGTCCAGTCCATAGCGGCTCTAACATAATAGTGTGAGAGTTCAGTGCATAGTGGATCTAACATAATAGTGAGAGTTCAGTCCATAGTGGATCTAACATAAAAGTCTGAGAGTCCAGTTCATAGTGGATCTAACATAATAGTGAGAGTCCAGTCCATAGTGGATCTAACATAATAGTGAGAGTCCAGTCCATAGTGGATCTAACATAATAGTGTGAGAGTCCAGTCCATTGTGGATCTAACATAATAGTGTGAGAGTCCAGTCCATAGTGGATCTAACATAATCGCGTGAGAGTCCAGGCCATAGTGGATCTAACATTATAGCGTGAGAGTCCAGTCCATAGTGGATCTAACATAATAGTGTGAGAGTCCAGTCCATAGTGGATCTAACATAATAGTGTGAGAGTCCAGTCCAAAGTGGATCTAACATAATAGTGGGAGTCCAGTCCATAGTGGATCCAACATAGTAGTGAGAATCCAGTCCATAGTGGATCTAACATAATAGTGAGAGTCCAGTCCATAGTGGATCTAACATAATAGTGTGAGAGTCCAGTCCATAGTGGATCTAACATAATAGTGTGAGAGTCCAGTCCATAGTGGATCTAACATAATAGTGTGAAAGTCCAGTCCATAGTGGATCTTACATAATAGTGTGAGAGTCCAGTCCATAGTGGATCTTATATAATAGTGTGAGAGTCCAGTCCATAGTGGATCTAACATAATAGTGTGAGAGTCCAGTCCATAGTGGATCTAACATAATAGTGTGAGTCTAATCCAAAGTGGATCTAATACTGGATCCAGTCCATAGTGGATCTAACATAATAATGTGAGAGTCCAGTCCATAGTGGATCTAACATAATAGTGCGACAGTCCAGTCCATAGTGGATCTTACATAAGAGTGTGAGAGTCCAGTCCATAGTGGATCTAACAGAATAGTGTGAGAATCCAGTCCATAGTGAATCTAACATAATAGTGTGAGAGTCCAGTCCATAGTGGATCTAACATAATAGTGTGAAAGTCCAGTCCATAGTGGATCTAACATATTAGTGTGAGAGTCCAGTCAATAGTGGATCTAACATAATAGTGTGAGAGTCCAATCCAGAGTGGATCTAACATAATAGTGTGAGAGTCCAGTCCATAGTGGATCTAACATAATAGTGTGTGAGAGTCCAGTCCATAGTGGTTCTAACATAATAGTGTGAGAGTCCAGTCCATAGTGGATCTAACATAATAGTGTGAGAGTCCCAGTCCATAGTGGATCTAACATAATAGTGTGAGAGTCCCGTCCATAGTGGATCTAACATAATAGTGTGAGAGTCTAGTCCATAGTGGATCTAACATAATAGTGTGAGAGTCCAGTCCATAGTGGATCTAACATAATAGTGTGAGAGTCCAGTTCATAGTGGATCTAACATAATAGTGTGAGAGTGCGGTCCATAGTGGATCTAACATAATAGTGAGAGTTCAGTCCATAGTGGATCTAACATAATAGTGTGAGAGTCCAGTCCATAGTGGATGTAACATAATAGTGTGAGACTTCAGTCCATAGTGGATCTAACATAATAGTGAGAGTTCAGTCCATACTGGATCCAACATAATATTGTGAGAGTCCAGTTCATAGTGGATCTAACATAATAGTGAGAGTCCAGTCCATAGTGGATCTAACATAATAGTGAGAGTCCAGTCCATAGTGGATCTAACATAATAGTGTGAGAGTCCAGTCCATAGTGGATCTAACATAATAGTGTGAGAGTCCAGTCCATAGTGGATCTAACATAATAGTTTGAGAGTCCAGTACATAGTGGATCTGACATAATAGTGAGAGAGTCCAGTCCATAGTGGATCTGACATAATAGCGTGAGAGTCCAGTCCACAGTGGATCTGACATAATAGCGTGAGAGTCCAGTCCATAGTGGATCTAACATAATAGTGTGAGAGTCCAGTCCATAGTGGATCTAACATAATAGTTTGAGAGTCCAGTACATAGTGGATCTGACATAATAGTGAGAGAGTCCAGTCCATAGTGGATCTGACATAATAGCGTGAGAGTCCAGTCCACAGTGGTTCTGACATAATAGCGTGAGAGTCCAGTCCATAGTGGATTTAACATAATAGCGTGAGAGTCCAGTCCATAGTGGATCTAACATAATAGTGTGAGAGTCCAGTCCATAGTGGATCTAACATAATAGTGTGAGAGTCCAGTCCATAGTGGATCAAACATAATAGTGTGAGAGTCCAGTCCATAGTGGATCTAACATAATAGTGTGTGAGAGTCCAGTTCAGAGTGGCTCTAACATAATAGTGAGAGTTCAGTACATAGTGGATGTAACACAATAGTGTGAAAGTCCAGTCCATAGTGGATCTAACATAATAGTGAGAGTCCAGTCCAAAGTGGATCTAACATAATAGTGTGAGAGTCCAGTCCATAGTGGATCTAACATAATAGTGTGAGAGTCCAGTACATAGTGGATAGGACATAATAGTGAGAGAATCCAGTCCATAGTGGATCTGACATAATAGCGTGAGAGTCCAGTCCACAGTGGATCTCACATAATAGCGTTAGAGTCCAGTCCATAGTGGATCTAACATAATAGCGTGAGAGTCCAGTCCATAGTGGATCTAACATAATAGTGAGAGTCCAGTCCATAGTGGATCTAACATAATAGTGTGAGAGTCCAGTCCATAGTGGATCTAAAATAATAGTGTGAGTCTAATCCATAGTGGATCTAATAGTGGGTCCAGTCCATAGTGGATCTAACATAATAGTGTGAGAGTCCAGTCCATAGTGGATATAACATAATAGTGTGAGAGTCCAGTCCATAGTGGATCTAACATAATAGTATGAGAGTCCAGTCCATAGTGAATCTAATATAATAGTGATTGAGTCCAGTCCATAGTGGATCTAACATAATAGTGAGAGTCCAGTCCATAGTGGATCTAACATAATAGTGTGAGAGTCCAGTCAGCAGTGGATCCAACATAATAGTGAGTGTCCAGTCCATAGTGGATCTAACATAATAGTGTGAGAGTCCAGTCCATAGTGGATCTAACATAATAGTGTAAGAGTCCAGTCCATAGTGGATCTAACATAATAGTGTGAGAGTCCAGTCCATAGTGGATCTAACATAATAGTGTGAGAGTCCCAGTCCATAGTGGATCTAACATAATAGCGTGAGAGTCCAGTCCATAGTGGATCTAACATAACAGTGAGAGTCCAGTACATAGTGGATCAAACATAAGAGTGTGAGAGTCCAGTCCATAGTGGATCTAACATAATACTGTGAGAGTCCAGTCCATAGTGGATCTAACATAATAGTGTGAGAGTCTTGTCCATAGTGGATCTAACATAATAGTGAGAGTCCAGTCCTTAGTGGATCAAACATAATAGTGTGAGTCCAGTCCATAGTGGATCTAACATAATAGTGTGAGAGTCCAGTCCATAGTGGATCTAAAATAATAGTGTGAGAGTCCAGTCCATAGTGGATCTAACATAATAGTGGGAGTCCAGTCCATAGTGGATCTAACATAATAGTGTGAGAATCCAGTCCACAGTGGATCCAACATAATAGTGAATGTCCAGTCCATAGTGGATCTAACATAATAGTGTTAGAGTCCAGTCCATAGTGGATCTAACATAATAGTGTGAGAGTCCAGTCGATAGTGGATCTAACATAATAGTATGAGAGTCCAGTCCATAGTGGATCTAACATAATAGTGTGAGAGTCCAGTCCATAGTGGATCTAACATAATAGTGTGAGAGTCCAGTCCATAGCGGATCTAACATAATAGTGTGAGAGTTCAGTGCATAGTGGATCTAACATAATAGTGAGAGTTCAGTCCATAGTGGATCTAACATAACAGTGTGAGAGTCCAGTTCATAGTGGATCTAACATAATAGTGAGAGTCCAGTCCATAGTGGATCTAACATAATAGTGAGACTCCAGTCCATAGTGGATCTAACATAATAGTGTGAGAGTCCAGTCCATAGTGGATCTAACATAATAGTGTGAGAGTCCAGTCCATAGTGGATCTAACATAATAGCGTGAGAGTCCAGGCCATAGTGGATCTAACATTATAGCGTGAGAGTCCAGTCCATAGTGGATCTAACATAATAGTGTGAGAGTCCAGTCCATAGTGGATCTAACATAATAGTGTGGGAGTCCAGTCCAAAGTGGATCTAACTTAATAGTGAGAGTCCAGTCCATAGTGGATCTAACATAGTAGTGAGAATCCAGTCCATAGTGGATCTAACATAATAGTGAGAGTCCAGTCCATTGTGGATCTAACATAATAGTGTGAGAGTCCAGTCCATAGTGGATCTAACATAATAGTGTGAGAGTCCAGTCCATAGTGGATCTAACATAATAGTGTGAAAGTCCAGTCCATAGTGGATCTAACATAATAGTGTGAGAGTCCAGTCCATAGTGGATCTTATATAATAGTGTGAGAGTCCAGTCCATAGTGGATCTAACATAATAGTGTGAGAGTCCAGTCCATAGTGGATCTAACATAATAGTGTGAGAGTCCGGTCCATAGTGGATCTAACATAATAGTGTGAGAGTCCAGTTCAGAGTGGATCTAACATAATAGTGAGAGTCCAGTCCATAGTGGATCTAACATAATAGTGTGAGTCTAATCCAAAGTGGATCTAATACTGGATCCTGTCCATAGTGGATCTAACATAATAATGTGAGAGTCCAGTCCATAGTGGATCTAACATAATAGTGCGACAGTCCAGTCCATAGTGGATCTTACATAAGAGTGTGAGAGTCTAGTCCATAGTGGATCTAACATAATAGTGTGAGAATCCAGTCCGTAGTGAATCTAACATAATAGTGTGAGAGTCCAATCCAGAGTGGATCTAACATAATAGTGTGAGAGTCCAGTCCATAGTGGATCTAACATAATAGTGTGTGAGAGTCCAGTCCATAGTGGTTCTAACATAATAGTGTGAGAGTCCAGTCCATAGTTGATCCAACATAATAGTGTGAGAGTCCCAGTCCATAGTGGATCTAACATAATAGAGTGAGAGTCCAGTCCATAGTGGATCTAACATAATAGTGTGAGAGTCCAGTCCATAGTGGATCTAACATAATAGTGTGAGAGTCCAGTCCATAGTGGATCTGACATAATAGTGTGAGAGTCTAGTCCATAGTGGATCTAACATAATAGTGTGAGAGTCCAGTCCACAGTGGATCTAACATAATAGTGTGAGAGTCCAGTTCATAGTGGATCTAACATAATAGTGTGAGAGTGTGGTCCATAGTGGATCTAACATAATAGTGAGAGTTCAGTCCATAGTGGATCTAGCATAATAGTGTGAGAGTCCAGTCCATAGTGGATTTAACATAATAGTGTGAAAGTCCAGTCCATAGTGGATCTAACATAATAGTGTGAGAGTCCAGTCCATAGTGGATCTTATATAATAGTGTGAGAGTCCAGTCCATAGTGGATCTAACATAATAGTGTGAGAGTCCAGTCCATAGTGGATCTAACATAATAGTGTGAGAGTCCGGTCCATAGTGGATCTAACATAATAGTGTGAGAGTCCAGTTCAGAGTGGATCTAACATAATAGTGAGAGTCCAGTCCATAGTGGATCTAACATAATAGTGTGAGTCTAATCCAAAGTGGATCTAATACTGGATCCAGTCCATAGTGGATCTAACATAATAATGTGAGAGTCCAGTCCATAGTGGATCTAACATAATAGTGCGACAGTCCAGTCCATAGTGGATCTTACATAAGAGTGTGAGAGTCTAGTCCATAGTGGATCTAACATAATAGTGTGAGAATCCAGTCCGTAGTGAATCTAACATAATAGTGTGAGAGTCCAATCCAGAGTGGATCTAACATAATAGTGTGAGAGTCCAGTCCATAGTGGATCTAACATAATAGTGTGTGAGAGTCCAGTCCATAGTGGTTCTAACATAATAGTGTGAGAGTCCAGTCCATAGTTGATCCAACATAATAGTGTGAGAGTCCCAGTCCATAGTGGATCTAACATAATAGAGTGAGAGTCCAGTCCATAGTGGATCTAACATAATAGTGTGAGAGTCCAGTCCATAGTGGATCTAACATAATAGTGTGAGAGTCCAGTCCATAGTGGAT